>NW_020654878.1:5488150-5505706 GCF_003589595.1 Hyposmocoma kahamanoa | reverse complement strand
ACGTAATTATGCATGATCACTATGAACACGGGTTTTCTATTTCTTCAGTCCTTCAATTATACGTTTTGTTTCAGGTGCCACTACCACTAAGTTTCCAATCGTCACCGTTTACCGAGGCCATCGAACTCTTGTTGTAAATGGTTACTGGTATCAAAAAGTAAGAAGAAATTGTACAACTAAAGGACACGCTTGGAAATGCATCACCAAGGGTTGCAAAGCGAAAATATATTTCTCAGAAAAAGAACAACGGGTTGTGGAAACCATATATGAACATAAACATTCTCAAGGATTGTGATTAGGAATTAGTGGTAATATAAGACCGAAATTGTCTTTAAAAATTTGCAATCGCCAGTAATTCAAATTGGACGCGACAAAAATTCTGCAAGAAATACTAGCATGTGTTAATGGAAAAGAATACAAAATAAGTAGACATCAGAATAAACAAGTGCAAGGACATAACACGCAGAGTGAATGTAATAGCTCCCCTTAAAATCTCAGTATTATTGTATTGTATTTTGTTATACATATTTGATGCAACTAGACAGTCACTGTAGTGTTAGAACACAACGTTTTGTAATTGTAAGTAAAAATGTGTCTATGTTAATTTAGACTTTTTTGCTTTTTATTTTTAGTCATACATACGTACCTGTTGACTTTAATGTCTAGTTATATTTATTTGTGATACATCTCGCTAACGTCGAAGGAATTTAGTGATGAAATTCCCACGTCGATAAAGGGCCAGCGTAACCCTTTCCTGGTCTAAACCAGGGTTTCTTAATTTCTTTCTAGTTATTGACCGCTCTCAAAATTTTAAAGAGCCCGCGGACCCGTTCCGAAAAGATGAAGAAGGTTCGCGGGTTGCACTGACGAGCGTCTCGCCCGCTCCAATAACGGATTGCCGTCAAAGGGCGCGAAAATTCAAAAGTTCACGCAGCACACAGTTCACGATTTGCAAACATATTGTATACCAATTCTTATATAATGCATTATGTAAGGTAGGCTCGTCACGGACCCCGAAATTAAGAAACCCTGTCTTAGTATAATAAAGCAAGTATGGTAACTAATAAACACAGCAGTAACAAAAGTAGCAGTGTGCCTTGCACGTGTGCACGCCTGCTACGCGACGAGTATGACTGCGCCCGTCACCCTGAGACATAAGTTGACAAGTCCCATGTGCCTATAATTTTACCAGCTCTCTTATCCTTCCAAACCGAAAATAGGTAAAGTGGCTGTACTCCCCTGGACGAACTCTTCCACGAGTAGCTCTACTGCTACAAAATTCATTCATTATAGTATTGTAACGTGCGCTCGCGTGTTTTATAAATGGCACCAAATAATAGACGTGTTCATTGTTGTGTTTGTAGTACTTTGAATAAGAGTGCCTCAAATTCAGGATTGTTCAGCATTTCATTTCTATTTTATAAACCATAATCAATATACCAAACCGCGATCCAGGTATAAAATTATAAATACGTAAGTACCTACTGCATTTAATCAAGTTTATTTCAATATAGAACAAGAATACTGTGATGAACACTTTAATACATTCAAATTATGTTTACAGTTTGTAGGTACAACTAAAATGATAATGCAGGTAGGCATTTACGCGCCGAACAGGCGGAAGTTGCCCTGCTTGCTTTTATTATAATATGCCTTAGAGGCAACCCGTGGCGACGAATTTCAGAGGGAGGCATTATGCGCTCTACTTGTATCATTTGACGTTTAGATAACTACCTATACTCTACCAATAGTCCGATCTTTGATAGTAAAATTTCATAGTAAGTATATAAACGTTAATAGTATATAATATAGTATATAATATAATGCTTAAGAGTCGATACAAACCTCAAATGGCTTTGCTTGATTCCGCATAACAGTGAAAGTGTTGGATCAATTAGTTTGGAAAAAATAAATAGTAAAATTGAGCATATAATAATAATAATAATAACGCTCACACTCAACATAGCCCCGCACTAGGGAAACCCTGTGTCGCGGGTGCCATGGACACACACGTAGACAACCACAAATTACACCCAAACTCACGAGAGAAATAAATGTAGGCCATACAAATATTTCTCCCGGCCCGGGAATCGAACCTGGGACCTCTGCGTGGCAGTCCGGCATGGTAACCGTTCGGCCACGGAGGCAGTTAAATATATACCATACATATACTGATTAACTATATGATGTGAAAGCACGATCGCTATAAATTTTCACGATAGAAAAAGAACACAACCTTATTTCGAAAATTTACAAGAAACCCGCTGTATTCAATAATTATTGTTTTTTTTTATATAATTTGAATGAAATAGAACACGTATTAATACCTACACGATATACAATTTTCAAATGGCTAATACAATAGTATAGACTCTTAAGTTTAGGTCGTCAGGGTTTTAGGGTTCTCGTACACGTAAACTTTAAAATAAGTCGTAACTTAAAAGTTAGTGTTTAATGTATTCACTAATGAATAAAATTCATGATTTGACCTATGAGTTTTATTGTACAGGATCAACAACAAGTTACAATTGATACTTAAGGTTTAAATTCAACTCCATGCTACTTACGATAAGGATGGTTCAAAGTCTAGAGTGTCAAGCTATATTTAGAGTGTTTTTTTTAATGGTACAATATGGGGAAATCCGAAACCATAGAAGATACAAGGAAACTGTCTTAGGAACCATTAACTTATTTTGCGAAAACAAAGGCATGATCAAATTTAATTTAAAAAATCATACAAAATGAATAAAATTTTGTTAAATTTGACCAACTTCTGCTGTCCCAGTTAGTTTCTACCAATACAGAACAATCATTATTAAAAAAGACTGAGTCTATCAGCATTAAAAAAGTTAGTCAATTTTATTAATTTTGTACGAAAAATATTTTACGAAATTTGACTAACTTCGGCTGTCCCGATTTTTTTCGTTCTACAATGAACCCTTGATGAAACTGAGACGATTAGCATTAAAAAAAATGTTTCATCAATTTTATTCATTTTTATGGCAAGTCACCCTTGACCAAAAAATTGACTATGCCAAAATTGTTTTCACAAAAGACTTAATAGTTCCTAAGACAGTTTCCTTCCATCTTCTACGGTTTCGGATTTCCCCATACTGTCCCATTAAAAAAAATCACTGTATGCTTTGGCTGTGCGTATAAGAATATAATTATTAATTAATTGTCAATATTAATGTTTAGCTTGGCAGACAGGGTTTTTGCTCGTATACATTTAAATGACATTATTAATTCATTTTTGATAGTAGAGGACAATTTTTGATTAAACCAAAATCTCTTAAACGCGTGAAAGCCACAGCAGAAATTAATATTGCTCTGTGAAATAAATAATGATCTATGAAATTGTACAGTCAATAGCATATCTTGCTTGACACTTTGGACTTCGAATCATACGTATCGTAAGCGGCGTAGAGATGAATTTAAATCTTAAGTGTCAAGCTTGTCGTGCTCTTGGCCCTGTATCGAACGACCAGCGTAATCGAACATAGCGTCCTTTTTTTACGATCCGGATTCTCAAGAATCAGGCTTTAAAAATTGTAAACAAAATTTTCTGAAGTTTTCATTAAAAAAATGTATCAGTTCTTTATCGCTTTAAAAATGTTTGATTTTTGAAGTCGTAAAACAAAGGTAGTTTTTTAATGATATGAACCCGTTGCAACTACATAACTAAAAACTACACTTAAACGTATGCATCAGGGTGTAAAAAATACTTATTCCTTTAAGGGATTACGAATATTGATTGTACCAGGGGGTAAGTGTTAGTCGAAAACTGATTATAGGTTTGACAAGAAAAGTCCAAATATATGCACTCAGAAAATAGTACCTATATTTTGATGTTTAACGAAGTGTCAGTTAATCCAAGGCTTGCCTAGTCTTTCGGCGAAGGGACTTATACATTGATATTTGAGTAGGGATAGTATTTTTTAATAGAACAAAATATGTTCATCTATACGGGTACACTACCTGAAATTTGTGATATTAGATAATATCAAATAATGTCCGTAGTGCGCCTAATCTACAAATTATACTCTGTTAAATTTAGTTCTTACTTACATGTTTTTGTGCTATTTCATTTAATGTAAGAAAACGCATAACGCGTTTTCATGCACCAGAGCAAATATAAATTTACAATTATGGTTTAAAATTCATCTCTAGGTATATCTCTTTCAATAAGAACGGTCAAAAGTCTAAAGTGTCAAGCTTGATGTGCTCTTGATCGACTTTATTATTATTGGTACTTATAATTAAAGATCGTGTCCTCAATGCCAAGCTGCGTTCCGATACGCAAATTGCAAACAAAAGGTTTATAATAGCGTAGCTTTAATGAGATTGGGCATCAGGCGGATGAACTCGCGGAATTTGTACAATATCGCCTCGTGGCAGACTTCGAAAAAGATAACGTGATGATTTGAAAAAACCTACATTCTGAATTGACAGTTGGATTAAAAGTAAGTAAAAGGAATTTTTTTCACTGATTTTTATAATCGACTATAATGAGAAACTCGGCTTTAACAAATTGTATCAATAAATAATAAATTTGATCGCCATGTGCCAAAATAACGTAAGTATATTTGGCGAAATATTATTTGCACCGATTCGTCTTATCGCTTCATCTTTAAAATACAATAGGACAAAAGTGTGAGCTGTTTCGGTAACGCACGTGTACACATCTGCATAGTGCAAACAACTAGTTTAAACACTTTTACGCATTGGCAATTTTTATCCAGTGGCGCAGTCAAGGCCATCAGCGGTCAACTGCAAAGTGTCCTTAAAAAACGCATTGGCACTTTATTTTAAACTTAATAATCTTAGTAAGAAAAGAGTCGGCAATCGGTATTTTACGAAGTACCTACAGTTTAAAAAAAATTTCTACACCCACCACCACAAAAAATAATTGAAAACACGTATTTTTTAAATTAACTTAACTCAAAAGTCACAAGGGGAAATATATATATACATACATATAATTTTTCCCGTTTTATGATGATATATATATATATATATGTCATCGGTGAAAATAATGTTTCCTCAAATATAGGTCCTAACCTTAGAATAATAACGCATAGAAACCCAACCCGCACACTCTAAGTGAGGCAAATTGAAGCGCGCCCAAAGGGCCTACACGAGCGGGCGGGCCTTCAGTGCTCAAGGTCAACTTGCACCGCGAACAGTTCCAGAATTTTAGCTAAAAATGACGAAATGTGCGGTAAATGAGTGTAAAAATACGTCAGACAAACATAAAATAGATACTAACATCACATTCCACAAGGAAGTAACGCGTTTCGACTTGTATTTTTATATAAATATTCACTAAAACCGAAAATTAACCTACTACTAAAACTAGCCTACATGAATTTGATTTTTGCCTCACTTGTGACAGTTCATTTGATATGAAACTATCATTCTATGCGTTATTATTCTAAGGGTCCTAACAATATTCAACAAAAATAAAAATATTTATATTCTATTTAGTTGTGAATGTTTGAAATTCTTGTATACATTATGTAACTATAGTGTTAATAAGATTTTTTTTTAATGTAAGACAAAAACTAAACTAAGTCAAACAACTAAATGTTTTCAGTAAACGTGTTACCAAAGCAGCCAAAATTTACATGTTTATTTAATAATAATATAAGTCAGAATGGAATTGTCATAGAACAAAAATGACACCGACAAATCTAAATATTATGTAAATATGGTAATAACAATACTATAGTTTTGCGAAGTTCATACAGATTAACAGGGAGTATACATATAAGGGTTCTTGTAAGACTGGTGTATATATTTTCATTGTAACTGAATTAAGGACTATAGGATAACTAAGTAACTAACTATAGGATAGCTAACTATTTTCACAGTCAGCAGTTTCAATTTCTAGTATTTAGTTAAACAATACCTATAAAAATATTTGTAAGTATAATAATTAAAACTTATTAGACGAGTTACATATTATTAGAACACTACATAATTATTACTATGAACAGCAGTACAAAATAAACAAAAAAAATATCGCTGTATTTTTGTAGTGCGCCAAGGTTTGTGACTTAAAAAAAATACCATTACCGTTTTATCTTTTTTTTTATCATCTTTGAAAATTTTAGATATTTGGTGTAAATAAACGTTTCATAAATCAACCAATTTTTTTAATTTACAATGAAATAGACTGCATGGTAAACCAACGCGTGTATCAGATACAGGCCCGAAATATAAAGCGTAGAACGGAACGCATTTACAATTTGACATCTCGTTGCGTCATGTATTTATTTTTATGATTTAGCATTTAACATCTTTATTTCTAATTATTTTTTGATTAATCGCAAAATATTTTGTTTTGAGTAGTAGCTAAAGTGTGTAAATAAAATTTTGATAGATATTTGTTTCGATCCATGCATATCTTAGAGGTTGTTTTTGGTGGCAAAAACATAGCGTTATTTGTGGATTTCGCATTGAATATTAAGCAATTATTAATGTGGGACAGTGTTAGCGTACGATAAACGTTTATTAAAGTTTCAGGAGACGAGATCGTGCAGTGCGTACCGACAAAAAAGGGCCACTTAATATTGTTTAAAGGCTATACATATGTTTTTAAAGCTAGGCTTCAATGTGGAGCGGAGCAGTGGTGTTGCTCTTATAAGCAGAAAACAGGATGTATATCGACTATAAATATGCAATCGGATGGTGTACAAGTGTTGAGAGATTTCCATAATCATGCAAAACCTATGTTTACTGAGTAAGTGGTGTCAATGGTTACATTTTCAAAAATTTCAAGGTATGTATCTCCACCAATTAGTCTTTATTCTCAATCGTATTATAGAGTGTATGAACCAGAATAACTAATCAATATGAATGAGTTATGATAATATTATTAGTGCGTTTTGTAAATAATGTAAAATATTAATAAATTTCTGAAATCAGGGTGTGTTGTTTTCATACCAAAATATTCCAGTCTATACTAGAATTTCTATGTGGTTGTGTACATATAATCATTTCAATAAAAAAATGACATTACAAAACTGTGTTTTATTGTTGCTAAAAATATTTTAAATAAATATTTTTTTCATTTAACATTGTCTTTCATTTTCTTATCAAATACCTATTTTAAATAGCTTTAAATGGGATAAAATGTAATGTACCATTAGGAAGTAGCTAGGTACATGTTTTATATTTGTCATTAACAAATTAAATATATTGCAGAGGACCAGTTACCTGATTGGATATCCATCTACTTTGCCAAAACAATGGAGAATGAACAACGGTGCAACATCTGTGAGTTTACTATAGCTACGACAGACAAGTCCATGGAACTGCTTGATCACATTAAAGAGCAACACAAAGAAGTATATGAACTGCATAGACTAAATCCTGAAGCAAATGTAGGGTTCCGCATAGAATTCTTACACCTCAATGTTCTTAAAGACGATGGTGATCCAAAAACTCAACCTGTAATTCTAGAAGAAGTCTGTGAAGCCACTACTGAAGAAATAGTTGAGCCAGTTGAAGAAAAAGAGCAGGAAACAGAACTTGAACAGCAGATTGTTCTAGTACCTAAACCTAAGAAGATAAAACAGATGAGTGAGAGAAGTGGTATGTATTTTGCTTTCACATTAGTGTTACAAGTGCAACCGAAGCCTGGAAAGAAGCTAGGTTGTCTCACTAAAATATAGTTAATAAAATAGAAACTTAAAATTCTTTGAAGGCATTTCAAAATGTCAAAACCTTGAATGCAATAATAATATTTTTTCAAGAAGGAATTTAGTTTACCATGAACACTAACAGTAACTTATTATAATTTTTCTATTACAGACAACCGTAAAAGAAGCTGGGTATGGAAGTATTTCAACAGACTCAGCAGTATATTTTTCCGTTGCAATTTATGTAACGTTGTTCTATCTATTAAGGGATGTAACACTAACAACATGAATAGACATATTAGAACTCGTCACCCTGGTATATTCAAATCTGAAACAATTAGGAAGAGACGGGATTCCTATGTAGATGCAGACTCATTGGAATTTGCAGAAGTTGACACTCCAATGGCTATTAAAACAGAAGAGATTTCTGCAAGTGACAAGGATTTTGATGACTCTTTTGGTAAGTGTATTGTTTTCTAATGTTGCAAATTTAAATGGTAGCCTTATGCAAAGACTGCATTGATCATATTATTATGTAGCTTGTAGACAAGGAATGCACATAACTCAAAATGGGGCTATGCATATACAAGTCTTTTATGGTCAGCACTTGAATGTGGGGTCGTAATATTTTCTCTGTCCTTTTAATGAATTCTCTTGTAGTCACTGTTAATGCTTTGAATACATAATGCTAGACTTTGGATAACAATCTGTGAAGTCAGTTTATGTTCTTTTGTGAGGCTTGGTGCACAAAAATATTTTTGATATTCTTTACATGTATACCTAATACAGATACTTTTATACAACATGAGTAAATACTAAGTATTTGAACCTCAATTCATAATAGCTCAATTATTTATTTTTCTTTTAGAATAAAAGCATTAAAATATTCCATTTCAATATTTCAGTGTCGCCGTCTTCACGCAATCGCCGCAGCTGGATCTGGCTGTACTTCAACCGCATTTCGGCGACATGCGCTCAGTGCAAATTATGCAATAGGAACATTTGTCATGGCGGCAATGCCACGGGCAACATGAACAGGCATCTTAAGATGATACACCAAAAAACCGGAGGTAAATCGCTATTATTAACGCTAATTTTTTTTCCTGTCGGTGGTCTAAGTCAGAAGTACCCAGACTTCTTTTCTCATACACCACTTTCAAAATTTAGCTGTTTCCGGTGGACCCCCTGCAGCTACATTTCTACCATATTCCATATTCAAATTATTTTTTGTCACGCCAACGTAGACCTCCATCGAGTTTCCCATGGACCCCTGGATCACTTTGGGAACTAAGGGTCTAAATAAATGGTTTGAATGTTATGCTTCAATTATTGAAAAGGCGTTAATTTTGATACTGTTAGCGCCATCTGTGATCGAGTAGCGGAACTAAATTTTGCAAACTAGTGCCATCTAGTAGAACTGATTTGTACTAATGTGTAATTAAACTTTTTGACATGCCGTTGCTTACTAAGGATCTATATTTTCTTATACTATTCAATTCTATTAAAGCCAATTTTTCCTTGTCTATTCATATACATGTGAAGTAACTTTTTTTTATAAATACCTATTACGTTTTTTATTTTCTTTCTTAATTCTACCTACCTTTCGCAGATGATCACACCTGGGTCTGGAAAGTCTTCGAGAGCAGCGATGATTTCTACTGCTGCAAGATCTGCCAGTACCAATGCATGAAGTTCAGTGACCTTGACAAAAGTATTTCATGCATACTACAACACTTGAAGATGGAACATGGAGTTGTGTCTGGAGACCAGATAATAACGGGCAGTGAGGAAATGGATGACGAAGTACCGAATGAGTAACTAGCTCTGTCACAGTGTTACCCATTGGTTGCCAAGTTTAATTTGGACCTTGCAATGCTAGTAGCGTTTTAAGGTCCAAAACGGCAACCTCACATTGGTGATAACAAAGGTAATATAAAATGATTTTCAATTGACGACTTTATTTACACCAAATAAAGTCTCAACGAGTATGTATAAGTTTTCTCATGGACACTGATTGTTTTTAATTTTCATTTATTTACCACGATTTGCATTAATTAAGTTTATATTTACTTTAGTAATAATAAAATTACCTTATAATAATAGTATTTTTTAAGATTGTAAAAATTTTAGGCTAATGTCGTTACTTTTTAATTTTTTATGTAAAATATTTATTTACTACTATTTGCGTCTAAACTACTTTTTTTTTAAATTTAATACGACCACATTTGTTTATGCACATACATAACGTTCTGATTTATACACATAGCCCTAAAGATGTAGTGGATGTGTATTTTTTGTCACACACACAAATTACATAATCATGTTTTGGTCGTCAACTTTTGAAAATTTAGTCTTACGTTTATTTTAATCCAAGTCAAAAAATGTAATATTTAGTGTTCAACTCTAGACATAGTAGTACTGTGCAAATTTTCTGCAAGAACCTACATTAAAATCGTCTAGTTGTATATGCCTGATATCACCTTATATATTAAATATAATTAGTGCTACGACCATGATGTAACTTTTACAATAAATAAATAAATTATACAAATGCGTATATGCGGCACTCTAATTTGCACCTAACACGCGATATTATTACTGTATAAAGACATCTATAAGTTCACCATTGATTGTGCTTTGGAAATATCCAGTTGGCACAGGATACTTCCAAAATACACAAAATGTTATTTATAAAAGCAAGTCACTTATTCTTCACTATTTGGCTGCCAAGACAAAATGTTTGTCCAGAGTTTATGATTGTAATAAATTTGAAATACTGCACGATGTTTTAGTATACAAACTGTATCCTTCACATTGCACATGAAGAGCCTAATTCTCACGCAGAGATAAAGACATCACAATATATATATTATTATTCATATTTATTTATTGTTATCAATGTAATATGTATATATTACAGAATATGTGAAGTAGTGTTTGTGTCTCATCTTGTTTAAATTTACGTGTTTAAAGTTAGGGTATGTAAACAAAGTTGCAAAAGTAGAAGTTAGGGAAGGGATAAAAAGAGCCCTTCTGGTTAGATAAAACTTTCAAATTGAACTTACCATCAAAGATCTCATTTGAGAGTTACATTAGAAAAAGTTACATCCAATGTCATTTAGAGTCAAGTATCTCATCACTAGGTGAAAACTGGGATTAGAGGGCATTTCTGTTATAGCCAGGGAACATTAGGTCTTATCATTACATTTAGGTATGCAGAACAAGAAAAACAATCTCATCAGTTTCGTCGTTCTGGCTTGATGGAAACTTTAAAATATTTTGGGAGATTTATTTAATATTGGAAGTTTCCGATTGTAAATTCCAAGAAAAACGAAACGTATATATTTGCTGCTTTTAACATTTTGTCAATGTCTTAGGGTCGTATTCTAAAACTCTATTCAATGCTCAAGTCAGGATTGCACTGGAAACACAAGCACTGGAAATACGACCCTAATGGCAAGGACTTGTGTATGATTTTCAGTGCTCACTGCAATACTCAAGTCCTGACTTGAGTATTGCAGTGACTTAGTGAGTTAGGACTTGAGTATTGAGTAGAGTTCTGGAATGCGATCCTAAGATATTAATTTTTGAGAATTGGACTTCAGGTGATTAGGATAAATTTTGAATTACTGAGTGTTGTTAAGCAATACAAATAAATACTTACCCAGGCTTATTTAGTAAATAGTTTCTTTTTATTGTTTTATAAAATAAATAAATAAATAAATAAATAAATAAATAAATAAAAAATACTATTTGTAAATTATGACATCTATATCCCTTGAACATTGTGTCATGTACATACGCTTCATGGTATATATTTTAATATTAATTATAAAAAAGCTTTATTGGAATCAAACATTGAAATATAACGTATATTTAAAGGTAAAACCACATAAGTGACATTTTCCACAAAAAGTCTAATTTGTACAGTTGTGGTAAGAAAACCACTACTTTTTTGCACGTGAATCTCAATAACAAAAAAGCTATAACTAATAATAATTGTATCTGCAGAAAGATGGTGAATTTCTTACAACTGGTACATAATTGGAGATTTTTTGTGGAAAATGTTACTTAGGTGGTTTTACCTTTAAGCAGACGATAATGCATGTAGTTTAATCTTCAAAACACCAAAAATTACTGTATCGTGGTACTTCCGAATTGCTGTATGAAAAAGATAATAGGAACTATTAATTTGTTTAATGTTTATTTTACTAAAATTATAAGAGTCCTCTTAAATGAGCATTAACTTTTCAATTGTTTATTACTGAACAAACTTGTTCATCTTAATTGGCGTTTGCTTATTTTTAAATATCGTTTGTAGTAATAATTTTTTATTCGTTCCATATTTGAAACTGTTAAGCTACAATTAAGTAGTTTATTGTTTAAGAATTTAGAGCATTAATTTATAATATATAGCAGGTATCGCATAATGTGTACATAGTTCACGCTAAATAAATATAACTTTTAAGTTGTGTTTTATTTAAGTGGATTTTTGTAATTTATTTTGTAAATTTTGTAACCATAGCACTAATGAATATGACAATTTTGTAATGTACAAGCTAAGATACGAGCCAAAAAACAAGTAGCGTGTCTTCCGGAGAATTCTCGCTCGGTCTCGATTATTCCCGCAGCTATTGTATCGTGTCTAGTTTGTACGTTATACAATTGACGCTTCCTGTCCGTGCTCCACTGACCCTTGCATTGGTCAAGAATCTATTTACAACTGTGCTATCATCAGCATACCCGAAGGTATTTGAAATTAACATATCGTTGATATGCAGCAGGAAGAGAGTTGCGGACACTACGGAACCCTGAGGGACTGCGGCATTTATCGCCCAATGTTTTCCTAAGAGTAGCCTTTTAAGACTTCGAATCGAAAGCTCGCTCAAAAAATCCGAGATCCAATTGCAAAGGTCAGTGGGAAGCCCATAGGACATAAGCTTGCTTAAAAGGCTGCAGTCAAAGGCTTTAGAAGTACCCAAAGACACTGCAAGGGCTTCGCCTTGCTCTTCTATAGCCTCGCTTCATATGTGAGAGCTGCACCTGCAAATAAAATTTAACCCAAGCTTGTTATTTTATTGGTTTTTGTCATTGAATAGAGAAGAAAAAGTGGAAAGCCGTGTCCAGCAGTGGTACGTATGACGGGTTAATGGTAATGAAAATAATACGTACCTAACCAATAGCCCCGCACTAGGGACACCCTGTATCGCGAGTGCCATGGATGCACATAGACAACCACAAATTACACCCAAAAGTCACGAGAGACATAAATATAGGCCTTACAAATATTTCTCCCGGCACGGGAATCGAACCCGGGACCTCTGCGTGGCAGTCCGGCGTGGTTACCGTTCGACCACGGAGGCAGTCAAACCAATAATATTATGTACCTACTTTGAAACAATGAAACAACTGTAAAACATTTATGACTAGTTTTATTCTTTTATACAAACATCAAATTGCACATCAAAAGATAAAACATCTTAATACTATATACCTACGTGCTACAATAATTTGGCAATTTACTACTTTGATAAAATTATTACTGACATACACAACCACGTGTAATCCAAAAGTATTTTGGAGGTAGGTAGGTTATGTGATATTCTTAAATCTCCTTACACAATAATATATCTAACTAACATTTATTTTAAGCCTATTACATTGGCTTTAGGGGATAACATAGTAGTCAAATTAAAATCTCAAGTAATACAAATACAAAATGAATAAGCGCTTTTCTCGCGCTCTTTGCTAAATATTCATCAATGGAGGAAATGAAGGGTACACGTTAATTTGCTACAAATGACAAGTGCAGTCTGCAGTGACAAACTGAACTGCATTTCTCGGCCGTTTATTAGTGGTCATACTAGCTTGTCACTATAGTGTATGATCTATGCTTGTCACACTGATATGACCCACAAGAATTGGTGGTCATATTAAGTCAGCATTAACACCCTGTAAGCAAATGTGCTTGACTTAAATAATAAAGTACAATCTCGCTCAAAATACAAAACAAAGGTTATATTTAATTTATCAAAAGGAATCCGACGTAAACCTTTTTAATGGCTTTAATCTGCGTAATTGGCTTGATACAAATGTGATTCTTTTATTAAGCGGCTACTCTGAAAGAGTGAGACGTTATTTGAATTAACGGTTTTTTTGGTTGAACTATCACCTACTTAAATAAGAATTTGTCACATTGCGTTAACTTAATTCACCTAGGTGCATTAAGTACACTTTTTGTGAACTTAAATCACTTCTTTTTACCGTTATACTATAATTAACACATACTCGTAGCGTAACGGATTCTCTACACTTGTCGCTTCCAACTTTATGACACTTCCATATAGTCCCCGTGTTTATAACACCGTTGCTTATAAAATTGTCTGCAATACCGTTCAATCTTTGTGATTTATAAATTTAATTTTGCCTATAAGTTGTTAATGCTGACTAATTATGGTCACCAGTACAAACAATTCTTATTGGTCTATTCAATATGACATGTTAGTATGACCACCAATACACGACCCATTTCTCAAATGTTATTTACGGTGTCGCTGCACACGAGTCACCGGTGGCCGCCACATACCTGCCACTAAAGTGGTCGCTGCTTACTATCTGCAGCTGCAACGTGCGACTGCGAGACTGCACTATCATGAGCAACGGATTATAAAAGTCACGGCCACCAGCCACCTGCAATGTCAATTGTGCATTTCTTTTTCCTTCGACTTCTGTCTCCATTACTGTATTGTTTGATTTCAAGTCGTACAAAAGTGTTTCTATAGCAACTGACTACTATGTCTTCCTGGTAACACACCCTGTATTGCGATCCTAGATTTGGTTTTTCTGCTTGATTCGACAAAGTCTCCACACGTACCTACTAAACATACGTTACCCAAAACGAATATGTTTAGTGATTAAACTGTTTTAATTTCGTAAAATTTTATAACATTTTTGCACTAGTTTAAGTCGGTACGTGAGCAAGACATTGCCAGATCCACATAGAAAACGTGTCAACAAATTCAATAGACGATTTCGTGGAAATAAAAACCATTCACAACTATAACCTTAAGGTTTGGTCTTTTCAAAGCTGATAATACATTTCCCAGCTGAAATCGTACACTGAACAGTTGCCAATAACACAACGCACAACTCGACACCGATAAATCTTTTTAAATATAATTATTACCTGCATAATTATGATAACAAGTATTTACATGGCAGTAGGTACATAAAAGAAATAATATATTCAACTCAATTTCTTATGGTAGAAAAAGAAGTCTAGTTTCAACTCTCATAGTCACATAGGTACAAGGTTATTTGAACTCAGAACTCGCAGAACTTATATTATTAACATTTTTAAACAACAATTTTTGTTTCATGACATGATTTAACAAAACGTAATAAATTAACAAAAAATAAACTTTTACTTTTTGTGGTACTAACTGACACTTTTTAGATCTATATTAGGTAGTATCACTATTTAGAGCGATTTGTTTAATTTTTTTATTTTTGTACGAAAGAAGAAGCACTGCCACTGCGTCCATCACCCTGGAACATAAGTTGACAAGTCCCATGTGCGTATAATTCCACCCGCATCCTTACCGTTCTAAGCCGGAATGCAGTAATGCTCACATTACTGCATGGCAGCTGAAATAGGTAAGATGGCAGTACTTCCCGGGACGAATTATTTCACTAGGAGCTTTTCTGTTACTAAAAAATTTTACGGGTCTCACTGCTTTGGCGGTGGAGCGCTATCCTTACGTACATACATACAAGGAACCACATTGTCCACACAGGCCGTATTCCATACTAGCTGTCTGCCTAGTTTCAACGGGCCATATGGTCACACCACCAGGCCTTTTGGTCACTACGACAGATGCAATTACCCTACATAGATATGTGTGTATGTAGGTACATACAATTGTATATTTTAATGTTACAACACAGTAGAACAGCAATGACTATTAACATTTATATCTTTGTTAATACTTCATACATACATTGCACAAAATAATTCCTTATTTTCATCACACGGATCCAAAGTTTGTACTGCAAAATATATGTCATTGCTCAATAATATTATTAATATATTTTATATCACTTACATAATATCTAAACCTGAGTATATAACTTCAGGTAATAAAATACGTTTCATGATAATAATTTATTCTTTAAATTGATTACATAATATTATTATGGAACATAATCTACTAACAATCACAACGTAATATCAAAATACTGCTTCGTAAAAAGTATTTTGATTTTATTTTTATCTTATATTCATCAAATTTCGTAGAGTTCGACAATGAACTAAGACCCATACAACACTACCCCATGAAAAGTGCTACTATTGGCGTCACTTAAGTTATTAATAAATCGAATCATAGTGTAAATACCACTCAATTGGCACAATGCTAAAGTATAGAGAATAACCCACTCATTGCTAACATTAACGTAATGTAAATGGAGATTATACGGGTACATATTTTAAATTACCACCAAAAATCGGTTAAATTCGAGAAGTATTCGATTATTTAAATGAATAATGATTAGGTACATTGAAACAGGACACCTATCAAGGGAAGATGGGTAACTTCAATCACTACCACAGAAAAAATATAATTGTTTACATTTTTCAGTTACCAACAGGTGGTTTCGGCCCACAATTGTGCAAGCTCTGTATATAAACAACTCTCCCCTTATATGTATGAAGTGCAGCTTTGCACCAAGGGCCTCGCGAGCATCTCCAGCGAATCTTTCCGTTGCGTGCGCAGCCGTTAAATCTGAACCGGTATCCTCCAACGTTAATTCCCATCTTGCCCTGCTTACTGAGGCAGTAGGAAGCGAAGCAGTCTATCCCTGAACCGATGAGTCCCACTGTAACAAATGCAAATTGTTGAAGATGTGAAGGGATCTTTAGAAAATCGAATATTTACGTATTTAACTTGCTCGATTGTGACAAAAAAATATTTTAGCGCCCATGACGCTTGCACCATGTTTTTTTTCTTGTCATATCAAGCTATATTGGACAGTGGATATTCAGCCGCTTTGTCGCTAGATTTGTGCATAGCTTTAGGCAATAACAGTAAATGTATGTACCAATATAAAATAGTTAGCAAAATTAGCAGCAGTCTCATTCAGTAGTTATCCTCTAATAACCTAATAGGTCCAGAACTGACTGCTTAATAAAGCTATTGCTTAGTTCAAAGACAAACGGAGTTTTCTCAATAAATAGACGGGTATGAAGCCTGACTTAAATACAGTTCGCCATATTTTTTCCAAAGTGGCGGACTGCAGGTTAGTTACTTTTTCTTTCATAGGTACTTGTGAATTTTCTAATGGACCGATGAATTAGATTCTATCTATACAGCGTGTAACTGAAAGGTCTAATTTTCCCCTTCCCTATTCCGACAAAGGATCGTAAATATGATAACAAACAACTTAAATAGAAAAAATGGAATTCAAGGAAAAAATAGCCTCCACACACAAATATTGAATAACCGCGCATATTAGTAAGGAGGGCTAAGACTTCTGCAAATTTTAAACTTTATTTCGCATTATGTCTTTTTTTATTATGATTATGATAACCAGCTAATAATTTTTCACCTCAGCATTAACCATCATTTTTCTCATTCTTGTCGTATATAAGATCTAAGATCTTGCTTAGCTTTCAAGAGCGAAAATTCTTCACTAATTGGCGTACGCCTAATAATTATAATAATGAACTGCAGTTCATTACATGAAGTGCTAAATCGAAAATACCCAATGCCCTAAAAAAGCTGCCTCATATTAGTTACAACAAGTAATAACGAAAGAGACAATCTAACAGTTATACCGCCCTCGTCACGAAAAAAGGCACAACTATACACTTTATACAGCAGTTATGACTTTTTTCGTTCTGAGGGCAGTA
>NW_020654878.1:5468082-5488140 GCF_003589595.1 Hyposmocoma kahamanoa | reverse complement strand
GTCATTGTCAGTATGTATTACTTACTTATCGACAAATTATATTTCTTTATAGTATTACAATTGACAAATATTTCATTTAAATATTTAATATAAAATAATCGAGTTCTTAGGTTTCCGCGATTTTTATACATAGGAAATGAAACTATAGTTTTAAATCTAAATCGCATATGCACATGAAAAGAGTGTTGGGATCAAGCACGTTTTTGCCAATTTATATAAGTAGATATTTTTATTAAATTTTAATAAGGTAATCAAATATTTAAAAAAATATTTTGATACCTAGATAGCCGCGACCATGGAACATGTAACGGGCTCGAAACGTTGGTCTATTAAAAAAAAGCGAATACGCGATTTAGAATGGAAAAAAAATGTTTAATTTCCTATACTTAAATTATTTTATTTTTATATAGAAACAGAATGTTTCAACATTGCTAGATAATTATCCTGTCTTTTGTCCGTAAACAAGTGGAGTAATTTTGGATTGTAATTTTGTTTGATATTCTATACATGTGAATCAATATTGTACTGCGCGTTGCTTTCAATCGTTTTGTGTATCTGTATACCTGAAAACTTTCATTTTTAATTTAAAAATCACTCAACCTAGAATTACAAGAAATACTTTTTAATAAAAGAGTCAGAGGCCAAAAGGAAAAATGTTACAGACGTTCAGCACGGGCAAAAATGAATACAAATTAATTTTTTGTCTGTATATTACCAACGGTACGTACTAAATTACTTCATGTCCCTCTTTCGGTCGCGATAATCCGTATCAAAGAACAATAGAATCACAAAACATTTTCACTTACGGGTAAAACTTCTTTGGATTAAAACATCTTTGGTTAGCATGTCGCACACTTGGTATGAGAGAGTAACTTGATAAAGAAAATAATAATTTGTTTGATGCAGTTCGTACTATTTTTATGATGAAAGCACTTTTGACTGACTGGCTTTGTTATATCCTCCTTCTTACTGTGCTCGTATAACTATTTCACTAGTTCTGAAACACTAGGCAGTTCAAAGCAATATTTTTAAGATTCTCAATAAACCAAAGATTTCCGCCTTGTCTTTTACTCTAGAGAGTGGTTACACACGCTGACTTTCACCAGCGAGATTCAGGGTCGTATTCCAGAACTCTACTCAATGCTCAAGTCAGGATCTGAGTATGATTTCAAGCACTGGAAATACGACCCTAATGGCAGGGACTTGAGTATGATTTCGAGTGCTTCAAACTAACTCAAATCCTGACTTGAGCATTGAGTAGAGTTCTAGAATATATAATAGACTGAGGGTCGCAGTCGCTAACCGTCTACCTTTACACACCCGCACTACTTAACGGTGCGTTCCCGTGATTTGAAACGCGCAGACATGAACTTACCTGTGGCGAGCTCGCGCCACAGGCGAGTCGCGCGTGGCGGCGTGTATTCGGGTACGTATCCTGTGAAGTACCGACCTGCGGCGGATCCGAACAGGCCGCCATGGGCGAGAATGGGCGCGCTAAGGCGGTCCTGTAACGGGCCACGAGTTCTGGGAAGCCCCGTTTAAGCAGCGATACAATCGCGATGCACGTTTTTAATAATACAACATAAGCGACAGCATCGATGCAGTCTCGCGTTTGCATCGATGCAAACGCCTATAAATAGCTAGTGTCACTATGCAATCGCGCATTTATAACCGCTCTAATACGTTGTGCCTGTCACAGGCATGTATGTGTAGGCCTTTATGTTATGGTTTCACATAACGACCTAAAAAGTTAATACACTTATGGCTTCGGTGTCAATGTAGAAATACGTGGAATGTTGACATAATATTCCATGCAGTTATGATTTAAGCTTCCGTTTGGCCCAATGACTTTCCCATCCAGAGTTCTGATCATGCCTCGACATCTTTTGCTGGATCGATATTTGCAGTACCAGAGTTGCATGCGCCTTTGTCTATATGCATTGTGAGGACGATAGAGGAAACCTTGGTATAGTAGCTTTGGGTATCCTCCGTCTCCATGGATAATTTTTGCTGGAATAAAAAAAATAGTATTATTGTTACGGTCACAAGAGGATCTCATAAAGTTGGACCAGTCCGATTTTGATCCTTAGATAGATTCAGGCTTTGTCGAAATCCTTGTTAATAAAAATGGAAGTAAATTACTCTGCGAACCTAGTGAATAGTGCAACATAGTTGCGCTTGTGTTAAATATTTTTTTCATGAAGTTAATTTTCTCACCCTCCCTCCGCATAAACTTAATAAAATAAATAACACAAACGCAACCACAGTCACAAACACCACCACCAAAAATATACTCGATACGTATTACAATTAGGGCTTGCAGAACTGGTCTGGTTCCTAAAATTTTGAATCTTCATTCTCTAATCAAACTAAAGGTTTTTATTCAAAACATCCATTTGATAGAGAATTACTATTAATTTGACATAACATAATATTGTAAAATCCTTGTAAAATAACATTGTAGTTAAGTAATAAGTTTAAGTAGCATTATAATGGCAGTAACGTGCCCGTGCGAAGTTGCCAAGGGGCGATATTACTCATAGCTCAGTGGGTAGACAATACCTTGCTACATAGCTTTATAGCACTATAGCTTTTCGGAACTGGCCACTTACATAAACAATATTTAAAAAGTAACTACAACATTTAAAAATGGAACTCTTTGGCTGTAGAATACAGTTTGTTTCATCTGACTGTCACTTTTACATTGTGGCGTCATATTAGAAATTGGATGTTTACATCACCTTGGATTTGACTCGTGAAAATTTTCGTAGTATGATTTTCTACGACTTTAAGTGTAATTTAACAGCTCAGCGGAGCTTCCCTTAGCTTCAGACTGCTTTTGGCGAGGAAGCACCATGCAAGATGACTATTTATAACTGGTCTGCAGAATTCAAACGCGTTCGTGTGAATCTCAGTGACGAATTTCGTGATGGTCGCCCGTCCACTGCCGTGAACAATAAAAACGTCGAAGCTGTGCGCCGCATGATCAAAACAGACAGGCATGTGACATACCATGAGATTCGGGCATCTTTAGGCATAGGCATGAGACAAATACAATCAATACTACACAAACATTTGGGTGTGAAAAAGCTGTCCTCTCGGTGGATCCTACACAATTTGACTGAGGCTCAAAAAACGGATCGCGTCACTGGGTGCAATGCCATGCTTACCAGATTCAACGAAGGGCGTCAAATTTGGTGTGGGATATAGTAACAGGTGACGAAACATGGATTTATAATTACGATCCCAAAACAAAGCAGCAATCGTGCGTATGGGTCTTTCCAGATGAGCCGAAACCAAGCTCAAGAGGCTGTCGAAAAGTACGAAAAATATGTTTCAGAGATTGTCATGGAGGAGTGGCATAAATGTTTTCAAAATTGGTTCATTCGTATGAAAAAATACATTATCGCTAACGAAGAATATTTTGAAAAACAATAAATTCATTTCTGACCATTTATAGTATTTTTTCTTATTCATTCCGGAAACTTATAGTGCGCCTCACGTATACCCGGGAGTACCGGGAATGTATAATCGCGGTACCGGGACTGATTGCACCTCGCCACTACCGGGATTTTCCGGTATTTCCAGAACTGGATATTCCCGGGAGTAAGCCCTAGTTACAGTCAACAACTGAAAAGGATGCCTCGTGCTAATCATACAAAGGGCGTCCCACAGCTATGGGACACAGGGGAAAAGTGCTTTAAATATTGTAGATAGGATATTTTGATTAACGGAGACATAATTTTTTTTTAAAAGTAACATCATCAACTCATTTATTTATACGTCCCAGTTCTGGGCACGATCTCCTCTAAGGCGAGGGTTTAGGCTATAGTCCGCCACACTGGTTGGCCCAATGGGGGTTGGTGTATTCGCACGATTTTCGAGGTTTGTGAACCTACTTCATAAACATAAAAATACGGATATTTTTATGGTGCCGACCGAAAGGCTTTTAAAGATTAATTCCTTGTAAGTCCTAAAGCATCGATCACATAACCAGAAATAGAGACGAAATAAGGGCCACCCATCCCTGGCAACTTATCAAGTAAATGGGCTTTATATCACTTTTAAATATCAAATCTCGTTTGCGCTGAAATCACAAATTAGAAAACTGAAATAGTACAGCGCCAACAACTTATCTGTGTGTACGTTTCCGTATATTCCAAAAATAAATCTGTATTTATTGTAATAAAGATAATGATCTCTAACAATGAGGGCTTTTCCATTCGGTGGTGTGGGAAAAACAATAAAACATCAAAACAAACGGAATCACATTTCGTCGGTAATTAAATATTAAATATGTAATTTTGCAATGTTCGTCCATTATAGCAATGTTCAAGTTAAACTGCTCCATTTGAAGTGAAAAAATTGACGACACCCGACAATTGTTTCGGATTCGGGCTGGCCAATCGGAACGCAGTTGTCACAGTAATGATTTGGCAGTATAGTTTTCAAACAAATTAAATGACATTACGTCTCTATCTCTGGTTATATATTCGATGTCCTAAAGGGACCTTCTCTTTCTGGTGACCGTTACCTGATTGACACTTACCACACACCGGGTGTCCTAAATTTGAAACTGCTGACTACGAGACATGGAAAAGCTATACAGGGAAATGACGACAAAAGAAGTTCTCGTAGATATTTATTAAATAAATGGATAATCCTTTATGGATGTTACTTCATACTTACAGACAATATCTACTGGTTCAAAGAATTAGGGTTACTGACAAAAAATAAAGTAAATTGAATTTATAAATAGCTAGAGACTGGCAATAAATAAAAAAATATTTAAATATTGACATTTGACGTCCGCCAGCAACCTGAAATTAACGTCATCATAATCCCTCAAAAGTTCCTCTTTTGGTTAAAAAATTAACGTATTTTATAAAAAAAATCATATCATGTTTTTTATACTTTTAAAACAATAATCTTGAAATGTAAGTAAATGGTCACTATAGCTCTCTATTCAATATTTTCACGTGACGCACTAATCGTTACAAGTAAAATAAGTCTTGTCAAACTTAATTCGGCTATGGCTCCCTATGGGGTCATGAGTCAGCTTAGACTAGAAGTTTCCGTAACATGCTTAGAAATCACTGTAACATTTTGCAAGGAAAGTGAAACACGTAATTTTTTTTGGAACTTCTCGAAAACAGAACACATTGACTATGCCATAAGGGCCTAGGCTGACTAATAATGATTATGACGCAAATTATACTTAGTAATTTTTCCGTTTAGAATCCAAAAAGAGGCCCTGCATAGGTTCGCATTGTACTTGCGGCATCTCCATCTGACTTTTCCGTTGTTCGCAACAAAATGCCGAGTAAAATTGTGTCCGTTGAGGTGGTACCACTTAGTACCGTCGGGTCGGATAAACATTTTAATCACTGAAAAGATATATATGCTATAAATATTATAAAAAGCCGCAGTAGCTATACATTGAACTGTAGCATTGAGTTTTGAATACTGAGATCAGGTTTCGGCGCTTTACTTGCCATCTGCCAAAGAATTTAAAATCTTCTCTTATGTGACAAAACAATAGATTTCAATATCAATATTTGCATATTCATTGAAAGTATGACGACCTCTGTGGTCGAATAGATTGCATACCGAATTTTATGATGTCGCCATCTCGGAGGTTCTGCGTTCGATCCCCGGCCGGGTCAATATAGCAAAACTAACTTTTCTGTGTTGTCTCGGGTCTGGGTGTTTGTGAACCGTAGTTGTTTACGATTTCCATGATACAAGTACTATAGTTACTTATTTTGGGATCAGAACAATGTATGTGATGTTGTTTAACATTTATTTATTTATATTTATGTAATGGGCCACAATACTTTGTACTCAGTATAGTTAAATCCTAATATACCAAATACTAATTAATACACCAAATTCCTAGTACTTATGATTTCCATAATACCATGGAACAGTCCCCATGGAAAATTGTGTTATTCCTCTGCACAGTGTTCGGTTGTGTACAAACTTAAAGTAAAAGTTCGCTGTTCAAGTTGCGCGTATTTAAAGTATGTATGTAATAAAATCATAACATTTTGGGTACAGCCAGTTAGTCACAGACCGTTTCAAACTACGTTCAATATGATCAGATACTGGGAAGGGGCCATAAAAAGTGACGTCGCCTGTAACGGTAAGTGGATGATCTTTGCGTCTGTGTTCCTGACGTTACATCGAGGGTCCCTTTAACATGATCAACAGCATTTGATTAGGTTCGGTTTCAAAGGAAAAATTTTTAGTTTAAAATACGAAACAAAATTCTTTTCTACTTTCACGTTCTAAAAATATGAAATGTATTTTAATAAAATTGAACAATGAAAAAAATAAAACAATAAAAAAGAATGGCAAAAATCTTTTCATTTACACTTATAAGGTTTTATAATATAGCCATTTATATTATTATTGTATATAAATTTTATGACGATACGAAAAACAATTGAAAAGTGCGAATGTCGTCCCTTAAAATTCTAATGGACGTAATTCGTAATTTTGTATGCGCGCGCGTGAATTTGTGCGTGCGTGCGCGGGTGGCGGGTGCATGCGTACGTAAATACGCGTCCACTTTTTGCCAGAAAAATGGCGCTATGGCCAGTCGACGTCTAATAGCATATATAGTTAGCGCCATTTTAACTTAAAATTGATGGCTCTTTTGTAAATATTGTAATTGATAAGTTTATTCTAATTTCTGTTTTATTTGAAGTTTTATAATGTGAATCTGATATTTGTGAATATGAATATATGTGTTTGTATTGAATAAAAGTTTTAGCTATTTATCTTGTGTTTTTCTTTTAAATAAAAGACGTGAGACATAATTATGGTATCGGAATGATTTGAAAATTTATGAACTATACCGTTTACAGGCAACTACAAATGAATGATAGCTGAATTAATATAATGTACTAAACTCTGAATTTATTAATATGTAAATCTGTCTACAAATATCACTACACTTATGATATTATTAGAATCTGTCTAGTAGTAATCTGTTATTTTATGAATCTGGCCTTCTATTTAACAGTTAGTGCAACTATGATAATGAAATGCGAGATGTATGCATGTACATATATCTTTCTAACCTAGCAAACTTAGATATGAGCGTCGATAATAAACCAACCGGCGGCGGCGGGCGCGCCGACGAAAACATGTCGGCGGCGGCGGCGTTTCGGCGGCGCGAGCACGATCGTGAAACGAATTTGTACAACGGTGTTTGTTTTTAATTAAATTATTGTTATACAAACACTTTTTCAAGGGAACAAATAAAAGAACATATTTTCTATAGTAATTAAATTTGTATCAGTTCGATCAAGCGCTCCGATCGAGCGCGTGCGTACGATAGGAGTGCCTGATCGGCGCTCATATCTAAGCAAACTACAATGGGAAAAGCACTAAACGCTCATCATCAACCCATCTTATAAGTTCTACTGCTGGTCACGGGTCTCCTCTTAGGCGAAGATTTAAGCCATAATGCGCCACGCAGATTGGGGGTGCCACACGTTTTGCGAGGTTTGTGAACCCTCTTCAACATGCAGGTTTCATCACGAATGTTTGCCTTCACCAGATAGCTCATGGCTCTGAAAAACTTTGAGATGTGAGCCTGGATTCAAACCCCAGGCCTCAGGTTGAGAGGCGGTAGGTAAAACCATTAGGCTACCACGACTTATAAAACGCCCTATGTACGGACAACGGCCCATCAGACTACACATTTTTGTTCGAAAATCGCCTCCAGTGCAACGGAACAAGATACGTCAATGTGTAGCTTGATGTGCTGGCGTGTGTACATTAATATACTAAATTAAATACATGACCTCAGTTTTGTATGACAAAACGCAACAGGGATTTTTTAAAGTATTTTTATTTATTTTTTTATGATATCTAGTGACGGGACGAACAAGTCGTGCGCCTGATTGTAAGCTACACGTCTGTCCATAACAGTTGCAGTGCCACTGAGAGCTGTAAATCGCAAAGGCATTGTAATTTTTCCAGATACTCTATGGTACAGTATATATAGCGCTAAATTTTAATGCAATATTTACATTAAAATGTACTGTATGTAAATGTATGTATGATTAATATTACCTGGATCTGAATCACTTCACGTATTACGTACATTCTGATGAACACGAGGCCTTATGAGGATATGACAATAATGATGGTTGGTTACTGGTTATGACATTCTCCGAGATAGATCTAGTTTTTCCTACTAATTACAAATAATGTTATGCGAAAGTCGAAGATTTTTCCACGCCGCCGACGGAATTGATCGGCGTAAAATCGGCGTAGTGTAAATTTATTTTACTTTGCTAATTATTTATTATATTTCAATGCAATATTTACATGCAATTAAAACGTGTTACGTTCCTGTACACGTGTATTTTTTTATGATATCAAATAACGGGACGAACAAGTCGTGCGCCTGGCGGTAAACGACACGCCTGTTCACAGTAGCTGCGGTGCCCACTCAAGAGCTTTTAAGTCCTAAAGATCTGAGGGGCACTGCCACTAAGCTCGTCACCCTGTGACATAAGTTGACAAGTGCCTGTAATTTCACCAGCACACAAATTTACACCGCTTATTTTCATAACATGTTGTTACAAACATTCTTCTTTAAATCGATTTTTTAGTAACAGTACCTGAATGAAGTAAAGTTGTAGTTGGAAATGAGTTCAAAAGTTGATTTAAACACTATTGTAGTGTTTTATAAAATACCAGAAACATATGCCACGCCGATTTCACGCCGATCATGCCGCTGCCGCTCTGGCTGTCGTTGACGATTGTACGATGAGTGCATTATGTCTAGTCCTTACCAATGCGGAGTGCATTAGTTTGGACTAGATTTCTAACGATGTCTGAACTTATATTGATTCCAGCACCTTTCTTGTCAACTCATCACTCCATTTCACAGGGGATTTTTATTACGATTAAATTGAGGAGTCTTTGGGTTGTTTTTTAAGTTTAACATACGGTTCGTGGAATTCAATACGCAATTTCATTCATTAGCTGTATCATCTATATTTTGATCACAAATTCCTTAATCTAATGATAGTAACAGTACAGACTTAAACCAACCTCAATAGATTTACTTTTCAAATACTTATCAAAAAGGCAAGCGGAGCAGGTCAAATTCTGAAAAATATTTTTTATTTAAGAGTCTATACTACCTTAGCCATCGAGTATATAACCAGAAATAGAGACGAAGTATGCATTCCTGGTAACTCATCAGTGATACATCACTTATAAATATCAACTCTCGTTTGCACTGAAATAAAGACAGGCCATCCGTATATTCCAAAAATATTCTGTATTTATTGTAATAAAGATAATATCTCTAACAATGGCGTTGCTGTTCCATTCGGTGGTGTGGGGAAAAACAGCAAAACATCAACTATTACAAAACAAACAAAATCAAATTTCATCGAAAATTCAATACATAATTTTGCAATTTTCTTCTATTAATGCAAAGCTTAAGTTAACTGGTCGATTTGAAGTGAAACAATTGACAACACCCGTCCAATGTTTCGAATTCGGGCAGGCCAATCGGACCGCAGTTGTCACAGTAATGATACGGCAGAATAGTTTTCAAACAAATGAGATGGCATTTCGTCTCTATTTCTGGTTATATACTCGATGACCTCAGCTTAGAATTAAATTTTTCCTGTAGTAATACAGTTCATTTTGCTAGGGTCGAGAGGCAGGGACTCTGGTTTCATTTCAGAATTTATTTTTTTACAAACCTAATTAAAGCCATTTGAAAAATGCATAACTTATAGTATACGTAATCTATTTAGTTCAGTTGATATATAAAGAATCAATGTTATATGTAAAATACCTATTGAACACAGTGGTTTTATTGGACACTTTCGAAGTTTGTGTTTTTTCTATCGTGAAAATTTTTGTTTGTTTTTTGTCAGTGTTACATGATAGGGTGTACCCCACAGACGACGCGCAGACTAAGCACCTGGCGTATGTGGATAAAAATGACAGCTAATAGGGAGGAATGGAAGAAAAATACATGTTGTGCCGACCCCACCTAGCGTGGAGTAAGGACAGGAAGAAAGAGACTAATCAGTGTACGAGTATATTCTACATTTTACTATATATTTTTTCCAACGCGATTGTTTCAAACCCTTTCACTGTTATGTGGAATCAACCAGAGCAATTTGAGGTTGTTTAGACTCTTAACCAAACGGCTTTGATATTCGATCTGCTTTTTTTTTAAATTAAGTACTATCTATATTCCAAACTATTATTTGCTTGCTATTTTGATCTCCTTGTCATAACTAACGCATTTGCATATTGGTAATTGGCACAAAAAGTTTTGTTTTCGTTGAAAAATGTCAATTAGGTACTCTAATTTTGCTTAACAATAAAACTGAATAGAAAACCACCGTGAGTCTCAGACATATTAACCTAAACTAACGGATAACCCGGTTACATTATATTAGGTAAGTCGAATTTTTGCTCAACGTGTTGCGAACCAGTTCGTGGTCCTTAGTCAGGAGAGACCGCGGCGGTGACTCGACAGAAACTGCATCATGTCATTCGAATTTCAATCGTGATAGTGGATGGTTGGTACCCCCCAACTGAAAACAGTGTTAGGTACTACGTCAGTGCTTAGTGTAGACGACACTTTCGAAAGTAACGTTGTTAGTGTAGTGTGCAATCCTACATATGACTTTAATAAAAATGAAACAAACGAGAGTGATCGAGCTGTCAGAGTTTTGGCGCGCAGTTTTAGTGTTGGGTAGGACATGAGATTAATATGAGTTTGAGGGAGTACTTCATTTAAAAAATGAGGCGGTACAATGTCCTACTTCAAATGAGGTGAAGTACGGTAAGCATATTTGCACCTACAGCAATGACTCAACAGACAGGGAATATTAAACACATTTTCGTAACTTGGTAGTATCAATCAATTGGATAACTTAAGTGTTATGTAAAGTATAAATAAATACTAATTTTATTTAGTACTATGATAGCATGCTCATATGATGTAAAATCAGCTAAAAAGCGAGTAGTGCAGGACCAATCATTGTTGAATTCGAAGAAGTGTGACATGAGTGAGGCTGTGACATGAGGCAATGACATGACGTGGGGTGTGAGGTGGGACATTTGTATGACATGAGGTGTTGTGACAAACTTACTAACCGAGTGGTACAAAACGAGTTGCCTCGTGTATGAGTAACTCAACACTACAGTTTCCGTCGAGTCACCGCTGCAGGATCTCATGATTAAGGATCACGAACTGGTTCGAAACATGTTGAGCAAAAATTCGACTTAAATACGTGAGTTATTCATTATTTTTGATAATAAAACTGAAATTAAATAAGATATAACGAAATAGCTTAAAGGGAGTTGTAGATCTTGTTTCGCTGACTCCAGATATGTTGATAACTCAATTTGGCTAAAAATGTCGATTGCGTTAGTTATGATAAGAAGCGCAGTATTTTTATGATCTCTTTGAAAGTGATCATATATTTTTATATTTTTATCACACCGAACATGAAAAATCTACAAAACACGTATGTGCGATGATGAATTCTTAGCTACATTACGTTTTCAATAAAGTATGTATCTAAAAATCCATCCAATAGATGCTTACGACAGTGAAGAATTACATATAGCGTACGATTTATTAATATAGTATAGATCAACCACTACTGATACGTATTTATATAATTAATATACAATAAGAAAGATAGAAAGAAATTAAATAATAAATTTCTAGGCAAAAAAGTCGTCAAAAACCAAAAACAAAGGTTTGCAACAAGCGCATGCAAAAATTCGTTGGGTCTGCTGGTTCGTTCCGTAGCTTAGTTGGGATAGCGTCGACCTGGTATGCTGAAGACGCTGGTTCGAATCCAGCCGGATCGAATGAATTTTTCTTTGTGTTCGATCTTTGTATTAATAATTATAATAATTTTTTCATCACACGCGCTCGTAAGTAGTAGTATAGTATGCAGCAAAATTTTGCGGTATTTTTAATTTACGGCCCTAGAGCAGTAACGATTTTTTTTAAATTTACGATATAAACGACTTCTATTCGCGCCGCGACCGCAGAAAGCAAAGGACTTTTTGATTTTATTTATTAAAACTAACATAAATGCAGTTGTTTCGTGTTTGGCAGAAGAAGTACGAAAATAGAATAATGGAAAAAAGAATTTAGTAGTAGAAGAGCGCCTTGTGAAAAAGTTCGTCCAGGAAAGTACTGCCACCTTACCCAAGGTTGCCGCCGAGCAGTAACGTTCACATTCCTGCGCTCGGGTTTTGAAGGGTAAGGGTGCTGAAAAAATTACATCTAACATGGGACTTGTCAACTTTTGCCTCAGCGTGACGGGCACAGTGGTAGTGCCCCTCAGATCTTTGTGTAGCAATTACCACCAGGCGCACGACTTGTTCGTGCCGTCACTTAGTATTATACAAAAAAAGATGAAACAGATTGAGGTATAAGGTGTGAGCGGGCAGGTGGTTAACTTACCATGACCTAATTCAGGACATCCTAAAGAAAGGCCAGGTCAAGAGTAGGTACCCTTAAAAGACGCACGATGCGAATTAAGCTTTATACTTGACTTAATTTGGTCGAGTATTACTTATTTGACAGTAACTGTTCCGGGTGGATTTCGGACAGATGCGAGAGTAGAGTCCCAGGACCGTAGCAACAGGAAGGCTGTTGTCTCTGCCTATCCCGATGGAACGATGATGGACGGAAAAGGGCGTGAAGTATATGTGTATTTAATGCAAATACAATCGGTTTACTTTATAATTTTTATAAGGTGCTTACATATTCATAGATATCATGATATCAATATGAAAAAACTTTTGTTTCATTAATGCGTAAAGTCAACTCAAACAGATGCGATGCTTAGAACTTTATAAATGTAATATGAATGATAACGTTACGATAACGTTTTTAAGTCCAATTTTCCTTTTTTTAACTCCCTTGCATGTGTGATGAAAAACATAAACATGTGCCACACAACAATTACAAACGTTTGGGCCATTTGAATCTGTCTCTATTCGTAATCGTCTACTTACCGCCCTTACGACATAATGTAATACAAAACGTCAAAAACAAATCTGACTCCATATCACCGATATGACTTTCGGCTCATGATTCGGAAAACCATAGATGTGAACCGCCAAAACACATATTTTTTCTAAACATATTGATAGATGGTCTTCCAGATACAAATCAGGTTTAGGCGTTAAACAACAAGAAATAATCTAGTATGATATTCTACAATGCGACATTAATGTCTATGACATTTTATTACAACAATTGGTTACAAACTAACTTCTTTTAAATTAATAAATTTACTTGATTCGTATTTATAAAAATCATATTAAAAAATATATAAAATATGACAGTCTAAAATGTTAACAAATTTGTAAAGGAAATTATATTTCCAAAACTTAAGACACGACTAACAAAAAAGATTTTAAAATCAAGAGATTTTTCTCGTTTACTAAAATTAACACGGAAGTCAAAGGATCCGAAAACACCACATTGAATATAATTTTTATGCAAAATTATGTCATCTCTTCCGAAATCAACAATCGTTACTACAAATTAGATTTTTTTAAATGCAATATTTCCACCCCAACCTACGTTGAAGTAAGAAAAAAATAAGTATATTCTTGCGTTCAGAATCATTCGATCTATATACCCATGAAATTATTTTCAATGTAGTGTTTTCGGATTCTAAAACTTGCCCTACAAAGTCATGATACTTAATATCACAAATTATATACACTTAATAAATTGCAGCTCTTAAAAACATAATTATATATATTATTATCTGGCACATTTTTGGATATTGGCACAGGTGTCGATCTCAGGGTCGTATTCTAGAACTCTACTCAATGCTCAAGTCAGGATTACACTGGAAACACAAGTACTGGAAATACGACCCTAATGGCAGAGACTTGAGTATGATTTCGAGTGCTTTAAACCATACTCAAATCCTGAGCATTGAGTAGAGTTCTAGAATACGGCCCTTAGTGTAGTAGTCTAAAGGTGTGTCCAAACATAAAGCGGCATTCGAGCGCGGCTGCAGCGCGCGGCTGCAGCGCGCGGCTTGCCGCGCTATGATTGGACGACTGCCGCGCGCGGCAGCCACGAGCTACCTGCTGGCAAACTTGTGTCCCGCGAATGCCGCGCGTAGCTGCCGCGCGCCTTGCACGCCGTGTTTGGACACACCTTAACCCGAATCTAAGAGAACTGGAAATGGTCTCAACCACTATTAAATTAAAACAACGCTACGTTTATTTCTCAGTTTATCGTACTGACTATAACGGTGAGGTATTCAATATTTATTGACTGTGACATTATCACACACTAGTAACACTCGTGTCAACATTTATAACGTTTGTACAACCTACATTATTTTCATATTAATAAATTTATTCTATACATTTCTATGAACAATACAATGAACAAAAAACAACTTCGTCTCGAAATTCCAACGGAGATTTCCCCTGAAAAAGTATATTATCTTTGTTGACCAAAATTTATTTATTGCTGTGGGAAGTAAATACACTTAAGCTCATTTTTTATAATGCCCATTAAAACATATTTACTGGCTGTAGATTCCTTAATCGGTAATGAGAGTGACATCACACGGGATCATTGGTATTTCATCGCAATCCGAAGAAGACCCTGGGTCGTCACCAGTCTCATTAGGATTTAATGAAGACCCACCTGTATGGCCAGTCTCATTATCCGTTTCTCTATCATCCGTTGTCTCCGTTTCATCTTGGATTTGTGCACTGTAATGAAAAGGCACGTTTACCAGTTCCACTTTTCCTTGATCTGGGTTAAAACGGATAGTGTTTGGTTGCATTTGGGATGCGCGTTCGAAACTTTTTACGTCAGGGATGTGATTATGTAGATCGGTCAGTTTGACAATTTGATTGCCATGAGTGATGGCAATTGCTCGGCATTTGTTAAAGGACTTGCAGCAACGCCAACGTGTTCTGCCCCGTATGCTTGTGTAGTGTCTCATGAATCTGTAGTTCCCAATCATGAGAACGCTTCTTCCGTTATGTTCCACGAAAGCTGCTAATCGCGGCGGTGGTGCACCACAAGGGACTAGAGGTGGTGGTCCTAGGTCTCGAACACGAAGAAGCCCTGAAAATATACTATTGTTCAGTTGTGTTCATTTTCCTAATTAACATAACTTTGTGAGATCGTTTATATTGGGTATTTTCATGCATGACAGTTATCAAAACGTAATTCAAATTGAAATGTTTATTAATGAACCCATATTATGTTTTGGTAAGATACATTTTAGAAATATTAAATAAACGAAATTGAATACAGCATGTAAGACAAATACTATGACAAAAATGACTACTTTTTAGTACTGATCAATTTTAAATGAACATAAATATTAAGCGTGCTTATTAACTATATCTATAATATATTTTATAGTTATCATAACATACTTGAAATCAAATAAATTTATTCTATTTTATCAGTAGAAGTAGTTTCAGTATTGTCCTCAACAACCTTAGCAATGTTGTCCGGGATAATTTCACCAGCACCGTTTTCATTTAATACTTTTTTTATCACTTCCATCGGATCTGAACTAGAAATTTCTTTACTTGGTTCTTCAACTTTATTTGTAGTTGTATTATCAATATCGTTCAAAGGAGAATTTTCATTGTTAGAATCTATCGTATTAAGGTTGACTTCAGCAGATTTATCGGATGGAGGTGGAAGTGCTATTACAGAATAAGGTACAGCTGAAGGTGTTTTTGAAGTATTAGAAGCATGGATAATGTTTGAAACATCTTCTTTAAGAGGGTCTTCGAGAATTCCACTTCTGTTTTCATCCGCAATGTTTTCCGTAGTAGAAACCGACGTAAAATGAAAGTTTTGTATCACAGAAGGCTGTGGTTGAGAATCCTTTTGGTTAACATCCATTTCTTCACTATCAGATAGTATTACAATTGGAGCATCGTCTTTAATTACTTCAATGACGTCATCGTCTGAATTATTGTCTTGGAATCCTGGCGCTGTTGACGTTACGCCTGATATGACGAGATTCATATATTCATTTTGCGACTCTGTAAGAAATGGTATTTTTACAAATAACTGTAGTATTCAAAAACGAAGGTCTTACATTATATTTATGACACTGTGTTCGTTTGGAAACATTGAGATTATTGGCAATGTTTCCAAACAAGGTGAAAGAGAGGTAACAAAATAAGCAGAAATGCGCTACTTCTACGGCAAGTATAAAAACAGACGTAAATTTTGTGAAGATTTTATTCAATAAATTCCTATTATTATGACAATTGTTTTTGAAAATAGTTAACAAATTCACAAATAAACAACATTGAAGTACTCTTATTCAAATTTAATTGAAAATATGAAAGTGTTGATTAAGTACTTAAAGTAAAAAGTCGTATTACATTCAGCAATTAAAAGCTCGTGTATCACTCCATAGACTTCAATGTTGTTCTTGAGAAAGTATCTTATGTATTAAAATATTATTAAATGTGGCTATGTTGCCCTATCACATAAATCCTTCCACTGATGATCCGAACGTTACATTTGCAAGAGTGCAGGATTCGTTTTGTACATCGCCAGTAGCTCCTGCCATCTCTCTCGTATTCGCGATGGAACCGGTGTGTCCCAAGAAGCAATACCTGGCCCCCTTTTGTTGTTGTGAGAATTTCGCCACCTATACCTGGAATAAACAAACAATTTTAATTCGTAAATGATGTTGCTGTAAGTTAATTAATAACACCAAAATTACCGTTGATTTTAGTAATAATTCAAGTGATTTTATTTTTAATGGTGCTAGTTGCAGCGCGAATAAATTTAAGTGAATTAAATAAAAATTGCCAATAGTTTGAACAAGTGTAGTTAAATTATTGCTATAAATCATTTAAAATACAACTAACACCAAAATAATAATTAAAATAACTAGAACTAAAAAATATGATACCCATACAAATGTCCAAAAGACATTGTTAAAGGAGAACCGAGAAAAAAATATTTAATACAATTTTTATTTCACAAAAGATATTTGTTAACATCACTACAATTACTACTCCACTGTCGGACCTTTTATCACACCCTGTAAATTATCGTGTTGTTCTGTTCAAACTGTTCTTGAAGTACTATAAATTTTGCTTCTGCTCTCTCGTTGGTAACTTACTTGATTAAGATACACATACTAATTGTAAATGACGTTCTAAAATTAAATTGAAACTATCTGACTCTTTACAGGTCATAATTAGTCACGGATGACTGAAATAGGCGTGGCCTTTGGAAAAACAAATATACGCGATTTAAATCCGAAAACATAGTTTCAGTTCCAATGTGTAACAATCACGAAAACCCATGACTTGGATATGTAAAGTTGGGTTAACAATTTCCACTTTGTAGTCGTCAGCACTGCACTCTTCAGTTTTTAGAATAACTGCCTTCGCTCGAAATGTGTATGTTTCCCTTTAATGTGAATAATAACATTAGCCAAAGTTTCAACCTTGGCTTTACAAGGCGATGAGCTATAATATTTGGTACAGATCCAAGTAACTTTATCTGAATCTGCTCTGGATGTAGTTCTCTTGTTATAAGTATAGTTCCCAATATGCAGAATGCTTCCGCCGCGTTGTGACGTTGTGAAAAACATTCGACCTGGGCAAAGTAGGGAAGGTTAAGAGAGTATCACAAAATAACAACAATCATTTCTTATGTTTTTGTAGCTGTTGTAATCACCGCCTTATGACATACTTAAAGAAATTAAATAAAATAATAGTCGCAGGTTTTACCATGTCATTCTTACAATTAACAAATTACTCGTGATTGTGTTTCCCAATTTGAGCGACGATGACGTCGTTATAGGTTACTACACTTGCTTTACATGGCGGAAATGAGTAATTATTCGCACAGAACCATTTGCATCGACTAGAATCTACAGAACCAGGTTTGAAGTAAAACCGGTAACGTCCTATATTGAGAATACGTTTTCCGCGCTGAGACGTGGTAAAATATGGTTCTGGAATAGCAAATTTTGTATTAACAACATAATGTACAGTGAAACTACACAAGGTATATTCGATAACGACCAACTGGCTTATGAATTAAGAATTGAAGAAGTATAACATATAATACTGTGGCATACACTGAACATGAAAGAAATATTGCGTGATAAGATGGTTTTATTTAATCTTATGAATACATATAATTTACAATTTATTTCATATTTAATACACATTTACATTTATCAAAGTATAATTTTACAGAACATTATCCAGACGACCAGCCGGATGCTTATGATCGTTATGAAGTTTGACTATTTCGCCATCTACTGTATGTATTTTTGCAGTACAGTCGTGATGTGTTGCACATTTCCATACTTTTTTGACACGATTCAGGTAATAGCTTCTGCAGATGAACGAATAGCCATCAACAACTAAATGCAGAGTACCTCGTACTGATGTTCTGTAAAAGGCTGAAAAAATACAGTTAAAATAACAATTCTTAAGAGAAAGGGATCTTAGGGATGCAAATTTAAAATAAATTTTGAGTTGATAATAATAGAAAAGGATTTTAAAAAGGAGCATTGGTAGAAATACGTCACTATTTCTATATGTAAATATAAAATTCAAATGTTCAAAAATAGATCTTTTATTAAGTACATTTGAATAAAATATACAATAGTACAGTTCAAGAGAACCGTATAAAGACCCTACAACGAACATAACATTAAATTGCTTTACTCATGAACTATCACTGTCTGACACTGGTTGAAAACCAATTTTAGCAAATTCTGCTACCGCTATAGTCACATGTTTGTGTTCATTTTCAAATTTCTTTTTTTCCCTTTGTCTTCTTTTTCTTTCCCTCCAGATTTGGCGAGCATTTCTTAATTCTTCTTCTTCCATTTCCGACACATGTTTCTTTGATTCCCGACGAGATGGGTCCGAATTCCATTTCCTTTTTCTATTTCTTTGTAATTTTCGCAATGTTCTTAGAGTGTCTATAGAAAAATACGTAATTTTATTGAATATGCAAACAATACAAACAAAGTGTTTAGAAAAAGGTTATATAAAAATGACGAAGTTGACTGAATACTTTATTTATAAAATGCAGTCGAAAAACCATTTGAGATGAGCAACAATACGAAATTAAAACCTAAACATTATAAGCTACTAGTAAAAATTAGTCCAAGTATTCATGTAATTGGAACAAGGTACTGTATTTGTTGCAAAATATTGATAATTCTCAGATAAATCCATTTTCATAAATGAACTGTATGTAGAAAATAGAAATATGCACCAATTTACTAATTACTTACAATATATAATGATATAGCTTTAATCTAGATAAATCTATATAATTCGTACATTAAAATGTAGATACATATTTTTAGTCAACAGTACTATTCAAGACCATTATCTCAAATAAAGTAAACTATTTATGTACTATTTTATAATATTAACTTTTATCTCTCTTTCTCAGTATATGTTTTTTCTTGTGTTCCTCAAATAAAATCTATATAAAATATCAATCGTCCATGATCAAAATGAGAATTGATCTAACAGAATAGAATTATTTACGATTCTCATTTAAATAATGTAAACTAAATTTAAATTTTTTAAAAGATTTTCATGATTACATCGAACTATAACAGTTACTACTTAAAATAAAAGTATTATAAAATTTACGTAGTTTAGATTAAATAAATATTATTATTCCAGAAAGAAATTACACGTCAACTTACAATGAAAAATATTGACTTTAATCAAATTAATCTATCAAGATACTTGATGAAAAAAAATCACAGCTTGATTAAATTAATTATTAAAATTATTTCTTGATAGGCTCAGACCGTGTTACAAGGAAACAAGTTATACGATTACCTTAAATAACGTCGTGTTTATTTCAAGCGCGTTTTTTTTTTCAGTGTATATATTTAGTTTGAAATGTAACTTTTTTTCTTTCCACTATTTACTTTACCAGTTTCACGTTGTAACGATGCTGATTTCCTTCATCGTCTTCCCATATTTTTATTACCCTCTTTACTGGTT
>NW_020654878.1:5436959-5468072 GCF_003589595.1 Hyposmocoma kahamanoa | reverse complement strand
ATTTCCTTCATCGTCTTCCCATATTTTTATTACCCTCTTTACTGGTTCTTGGTCATTTTCTTTTATAATTTTGAAACGTTCTTTAATTTTCTTTTCCTTTATTATTCTTACGTTGGTTACTTCCGTCGTCACTCTTATCAAATTCTCAAAACGAGAGGACGCGCACATAAATCATTATCATTTAATTCGAATCATCACGTTTATTGTTAAATCATATAGATATATAGGCCCTTTTAGGGTGAGTATTGTGTTTCGGCTGGATTGTGTTTAGTAGGGAGTGTTTTACATTAATTGTACTTTAATTTTATTTGTTACAGCTTTTTTATTTCTTTTTTTAAAATAAATTATGTGGACGAACCTTTCCATTCCTTTCGCTAAGGCTAGGTTACATCCTAACTACCTCGAAGATAATACTTTACAGCCAGGTTATATTGTGTCGGAGTGTGTGTTTGTGTGAATAGACCAGGAACCTGATTCTCGAGGTATAAGCAAAAATATGGTAAAATACATTTAAGTGTAGGAAATGAAACTATTTTTCCCGATATAAAGCGCGTATATTTGTTTTTTCAAAAAAACCGACGTTTCGGGCCCCATGATTACAGGACTCATGGTCACGGTTGACTCAAAATCGAAATCGAAGTCAACCGTGACCATGGGACCTGTAAAGGGCCCGAAACGTCGGTTTGTTTAAAAAAACAAATATACGCGATTTAAATCCGGAAAAGTAGTTTCATTTCCTATGTGTAACAAATGCGAAAACCTAAGAACTCGATACATTTAAGTGGTTCTTCAGCGCTCGACATATAAAGACCAAAGTTAGTAAATATCACGATGCTCTAAGTAGTGATTACTTTCTCGTTGGTGATGGCAAAATGTTGACATAAATTTGACTTTCGACAAAGACACTAAAATGACAGAACGACGTGTTTCATTACATTGATTTATTAAAATCATGACCGCCTGGACAGCTCTTGATTAAATCGTTGTTAAATTGCAACGTCAAAGGGACTGACTGGTCACTCTGAAACCATGGATTGCAATGGATTGACTGGTCCCTTCCAGATCATGGACGTTGTAATACGTCCGAAACGTCGAGGTAAATAAAATACGTTTAAGTCCCGAATTTAAAATCAAATAACGATAAAACGGAAGGTGCATTAACTAGAGATTTCAAATATTTCGATCTAGCTTCTCTGTTGATACCGAAAATAAAATTTTCTTGAATAATATTGATTTTAGAGACACTTTCTACAGACATTGAAGATGCAATATTATTTTTAAATAGAGAAAATGTCGAAACGTACGAGAATTGGTCCCCTGCATCTCTAATTATTTCTACTGTTGTTAAACTTTATCAAGAAAAACAAACAAACCGACCAGGAGTTCCACAAATATAAACAAAAATTTGACAAGCAAATACTGTCTTCGCAATTACATTTAGATATAGCCAGTGACAGTGGGCAGGTCATATCTGTCGAAAAACCGATAACCGATGGAGGAAACGAATTCTTGAGTAGAGACAACGGCTCGGCATACGTAGTGTAAGACTCCCTCTGGCCAAATGAAGTGACGATCTGCGAAAAGGTGCAGACAGCAGACTGATGCGACTAGCTGAGGACTGGTCAAAATGGCGTACATTGGGCCCTCCCAACATACATACATACATACATAGGCCTCTGCCTATGTCCAACAATGGACTGCGATAGGATGATGATATTTGCCAAAATTCACTATGGAAATATAAATAACAACCCAAACACTACAATGTGCTGCTGTCCGTAAATAAAATTTAAAAACTAGGTGAAGATAACTAAAAAATTAGTTAAGTTTTTTAATAGAAATCCAAAGAGACTGCTACGCTGGAAAACTTGCCATAAAATATTGGTACTTATACAGTCCCTAGATTAATACTGCGATCTAGGCGAATGGGTAAATAAACTGTACAGTTTTTGGATCCTGTATAGCCGACTAGATCAAAGAAAAATCGTTAATATTGTTTTGCTTCCTGTACCTACCTGGATATCTAACTGCGCAAGTCTATGACTGATGTATTTCTATAGAATGGCCAATAATTACTTCAGAGCATAAATACAACCTCGGTGACACAGCGGTTAGTATTCTGGGTCCTCGAAGGGACTCGATTTCAGATAGAACATATTCTGAAAAGTAACTTTCCACATTGCGACTGTTCTAAGTGTTTTGGTTCTATACTCATAGTTTATTTCGTTGTATTCATAATATAGGAAATTCCCAATGACCAGATAATTTGTGTGATTCTCTAGCATATCATGGCCCTACTTCGAACCCAAACATACTTTGGGATAAACCCAACTACGAGGATCCTCTTCCCTGTTTTGTTTAGGCTGATGACAGTGTTCATCATACACTGATAACAATTGATCCAATTTATCCGGACGGCTCTTGACGAAGGCTTTACATCCAGTTCTAGTTCTTCGAGAGCAATGCCATAGAACTCCTGTAGCTGATAGCACTTTATAGGTAAATGTTTGATTCTTATACATTAGTAGCGGATGCTTTCCTTTCCCTGAAGGTACGAGTGTTACTGAAAGTGAAATATCTGGTTAGTGAGTTCACAATTACTTAAGGATTTATGTAACAAAACATTTAAGATTAACTGCAATAAACCTTTAACAGATAACACACGCAAACTGTTTGTTATTATTGATACAAAAATCGAACAAACACAAAGAAAAATTCCTTCTACCCAGCTGAACACGAACCAGTGACTGTATGCCAAACCAGGGCTGCAGTCCCATAGTGGACTTCCCCAAAAATCTTGGTAGTAAAAAAAACATCATGATATTCAATGAAAAACGAGCAAGGTAGTTCAATTAAAACTGATTAATAGAGTGGAGTAACAACACAATGGCAGCAGGACTGAGGTAAATGGTTGAGACATCAGACCTGAGGGCGCTGTGGTAGTTTGCTATAATGCTAAAGAGAGAACGGCAAAATTTTTCGAAGGGCTAGATAAAACATTTGCAAATAACACATACATATAATTAATAATACGTTTATTTGTTGAAACACAGGTTGTACAGAACTTGATAGTAACAAAATACATACAGTTTTGCTGTGCCTGGTCAACAGGCATACGAATTATATATTGAATACGAAAAATACATTATTTATTCACTAACACGCACAAAATAATAATAAGAATCAGAATATTAAATTTAGTACATGTCGAGCTCTTAGTACAACATGATTTATCAATCTATCAATATGACATGAGTTTAATACACATTAAAGCGATGTCACACAATGCAATACGTCAGCGTTGCATCGCCCGAGCGATGACGCTGCGTTATACAACATATAAATTCTACATGCCACATGGTGTGTTCTAACGACGCGCGGCGACGGAACGAGTGCGCATCGAACAAGTGGTCAGGAGACAAAGCGGGGTGCTGCGGCGGCGTTACGTTGCGACAATGCACCCGTGCGTTGTGCAGCGCCCGTGTGGCATCGCTCTTACAGCTACAGTTTCAAGAAACCATTTTTTCACGACCACGTTTAGGTTTCAATTAGAGTAAAAACTAAAACCTGTGCAGGACTGAAAACACAATTACCGCTATCGATGCTGTAGGAACGACGAATAAGGCAGGAAAATCAACATAACAAGGAAAACGCAGTATTGATCTAAAGTACAAACGTATATTCATAAAATAGGTATCCTTAAATCTATGTGTACAAAATAATCTTAAACGAAAAAATTAGGAACGTTGTAAGGCGTTTTATTAGTACGTGTAGACCTAAAGATAAGCAAACATTTGCAGTTGGAATTATTGACGTGAAAAAAAAAAAGTTTAAACCTGTATTAATAAACAGCTCTCAAGTCCCGTATTAATTATTATAGGCTGAGAGGTCACTTAAGACGCACCTCAAGCACTCCTGTAATAGATTAAACTCTTGAGCATCTTGGTTGATATATAGGCTGCATTAGATTGATTAAGAATTAATAACGATTTTGAGCTGTAATTTAAGTGCTTAGTGGTGTTTATTGTTGAGTAATCGTTGATATACATTAAATGATATTTACTAATACGGACAAAATTCAAAAAAGTCTTTGTTATCTTGAGATATATTTATTATTACGGGTCGTAGTGTCAGAAAAAGAAAAGGCGCTGTCTCTTGCAAATATGTATAAAAATAAATACATTTGTAAATTGTAAATAAATCAGTGGTCGGCCTAAATACCGATGGAGGGACGAGGTGGAGAAGACCTCCGCATAGAAAAGAAGGAGCAGATCATAATGCTTGTGAGGAGATCTCACACGACAGGGCGCGCTCTACTCCAACTCGTATCTGAGGCTAAGACGTACTTCGGGTCACTGAGCCAGCGGTGTAAGTAAGAAAATCGTCAGAAAGAAATAAAAAAAATATATTTTACGATTCTACTTATTGGTAAAAATAAATACGACGTAATTTGTAAATAAAGGACCGTACAAAAGTTTTTAAATTAAATATTAAAGGTAAAGAATTCATTTCGCTAGGAAACTGAAAAAATCTTGAAGCTATGATTTTGAAAATAAAATATACTGTAGAGAAAAGACACGCTGAAAATTGGAAAATAGACTTTTACACTTTAACATTGAATTAATTAAGAGTTGCAATACTCAAAAAACTTTTTTAGGATTTAGAGTGCCAAGATTATAAGTTGATTATAAGTATGATTGTTAAAAGTAAAATAATTTACAAAATGGAAGGATTGAACGGTCGCTACCATTATGCGAATAATTTCTATTACCATAGTTATATTATAATAAGACACGTATGGTAACTCAATATAAATGTAGTAGCGCGATTTGTATGTATATATTCGCTTAATCTCGCTAGGCACTCGCGTTGCATAGCGGTCTGGTCGAGTGATCGTCACGCGCCTTTCGTTATTGCGAAATATACTCCGATGTATACTCCGAATACGGCGCGCGGCGGGCATGCACACAACATACAAGCTGCGCTGCTACGATTGTAAGGAGTTACCATACTCGTCTTATTATACTATGCTAGTTATAGTCTAAGTAAGGCCCGTATTAACAAACAACTCTAAAGTTCGATATTAAGTGTATATAGACCGAGGTGTCACTAAAATATCTAGACAAATCTCAAGTCCCTTATATTAATTGACTACATTCATTGATTTCTTGGTTTACAGTATCTCAAACAACCTTGCACTTGATTCATTAGGATTTAAGCGTGAAACATACGGAGAGCGGGTTCGAGTCGCGCGCGAGTAGGGTCATGTCCGCGGCGGGTCTAGTTCCGTGTCCGACCCGACACACGTCCGACTCGCACCCGCTGTGTGTTTGACGCTTTAATAAAGAATTTGAGTCGTAACTTAAATGCTGAGTGACGTTAATTGATAAGGGGAAATTTAGACAGCTACAAAATGATGCGGAATATTTGAGTTATCGTTGATATACACTTAAGTGGCACACTTTTTTGCGTTATTAAGTGACGGGATGAACTTGTCGTATGCCTGGTGGTAAACGATACGCCTATCCATAACAGTTGGGCCGCTTAGAGCTTTTAATCGAAAGGATCTGAGGGGCACTGAACGTGAAAATACTTCCCTGGACGATCTCTTTCACAAGGAGCTCTACTACTAGTAAAATTGCACTTATTAATCTTTATTGATGAATATCACGTAAGACAGCATGTACAGCTGTATACCAGTTGATTTTAATAAGTTTTTAATATTGATCCTGCTCTTTGAGACAGACTCATTTATACGGGCCTAAGTCCTTTAATATGTAATTATTAATAAGTACACTAAGGCTTACTTATACAATAAGGTTTACTTATATACTGCTGCCTTATAATACAGTGCTGTATCCTAATACATCACAGTAAATACCTTCATCTACTACAGGCTTTATAATTAACCTAAACTTTCTTAATACGGCATTTCTATTTTTTTAATAACAAGTGGATGGTTATTAGAAAAACTTAGATACGGTTGCGCCCGGTTACTACTTTTTTTATAATATCAAGTGACGGGACGAACAAGTCCTGCACCTGATGGTAAGATACGCGCCTGACCATAACAGTTGCAGTGCCACTCAGAACCTTAAATCGCAAAGATCTGAGGGGCACTACCGCTGTGTCCGTTACCCCTGAGACATAAGTTGACAAGTCCCATGTGCCTGTAATTTCACCAGCACCCTGACCCTTCAAACCGGAACGTAGTAATGCTAACATTACTGCATGGCCGCAGAAATAGGTAAGGTAAGGTGGCGTACTCCCCTGGACGAACTCTTTCACAAGGAACTCTAATGCTACTAAAACAATATTACTTCTCACAGTATTACGCTTTATCCACAAAGGAGTGTGTCATTTCGGAATTACTACCCTTCTATCTTCGGTTTTCACACTAAATAACACTATTATGAAAACATCAGGCCAGGTGCAACCTTTGGCGTGAATGAGTAATGTCTAACTTTGTCCCGTCTTTTGACAGTGTTTCTCCGGGACCGGAATTGCCAAGGCCGATCTGGAAGTTTTTAAATAGGCTTCGGACTCAGTTCGGAATAAGGACAATTTGTTATGGTGGGGATTTTCGGATGGTTTTAAACTGGATTGTTTGTGAGGTGTGATTCAAACGATGGCCCATCTGACATCGTACCCTAACATCTGCACGCTTCAGGATTTAATGGCGGCTGCTAGTGACGCAGTCGGCGTGGCTAATTTCTAAAAACTTTGTTGTACCACTTTTGGATTGGATGAACGTACAAATAGATAAGTGGAAAATTTTAAAAGTAGGATTTTTTTTCTGATCTAAATAACATAGGTACTACTACTACTACAAACGTAGGTACGGATGTTTGTTTTTACAAACAAAGCTCAGTACAAAAACAAAATCAATAATGGTCGATCAAAGATAAAAGACGCATAATACGAATGATGTTTCATACTTCACCCTGTCTTCTGATTTGGTTGGTATAATGTTTGACAGTTATTATTTCGGACGAATGTCGGACGGAAATAGGAGTAGATCCTCAGGTTACCTGGCCACGGTTGACAGTTCCGTTTTAAAGGGTTCGAAACGTTGGTGAATACACGCGATTTAGACCCGAAAAAAAAATTTTCCTATGTGTAACAATCGCAAAAATCTAAGAACTCGAGTTTTAAAAGTAGTTTTAATTATGGGAATGCAATGAGAGGTTTAGGGTGTGATTAGATATAAACCTGTATATAACGTCATGTTGCTAGGATATAACGTAGAAAAAATAATAACATACTATATAATATTGCGGTCAACGACATTGCTAGCTTAGTAAGGACATGTCTTTATCCTACCTTTAAAGTTATATGGGTTATATACACATATACGAAAATACGTACGCAGGAAGCGTGTTTCATTCCCTGCTACTGCGCATTGAGAACAATGACACGAAGCTGTTGAGTCTCTAAAATTCCGAATATGTACGTCGCAGTATATCTTGCAATCCGGTGATAAAAGCGAGGATGCTGAATAGATTTACGGATCATTATCTAAATATATACTCTGCAGTACCATACAGATTAAGCATCCTTACAGCGTCTAAATGCTTATGACAGACGTAGGCAATGATTGTTTTTTACCCTTAATATACTAACAATGTGAACAAGCCTTACTAATATCATATTACTTATCGTCATTGAAAACCTGACTTAGAATCCGTCTGAGTCGGCGCGTACTTAAAATCCGTCTGAGGTGGTGTGTACTTAAAATCAGTCTGAGATGGCGTGTACTTAAAATCTGCCTGTCGCGGCGCGTAACAGTTAGCTGGTAATTTCGGTGGCAAGTGATCATGTGGTTTATACGCTATGGCTCTTGTCCCGCAACTTATTGCCGAAGCTCTACAGCCTTTGAGTCTTCGTGAACAGTACCAGAATATACGCCCATCTGCATTCCGTTTTTGATAGCTGTATGTGTAACCGGAGAGGAGGAGAAGGGGATGTTTGCCACCTCTTTTCGTCCATAGGAATGTGCCTGTGAGAAAAAGAAAATACATTAGTATTCGTGTGTATAGGTGTTTGCATTATCTAGGTACAAAGAACAAGTCTAATGATATACGTAACAAGCAGAAAACATAGAACGTTGTCTAATACTGACAACACAGGGACATGCCTAAATTAAAAACCGACTCAATGTCTATCTAGCATTAGGTAAATAATTCACGGCAACTTATTTTCCATTCAGCACTTCAGATCATACACTTTCAGTAGTAATAGAGCTCTTTGTGAAAGAGTTCGTCCAGAGAAGTACCGCCAGTTATTTATTTGTTCCGCCAAGCTGTAATGTGAGCGTCACTGCGCTCCGGTTTGGAAGGCTAAGGGTGCTGGAAAAGTTACAGACACGTGGGAAAGTGGCAGTGCCCCTAAAATCCTTGCGATTATAAACTCTGAGTGGCACCGCACCTGTTATGGATTGGCGTGTCGCTTACCACCAGTCGCGCACGACTGGTTCGTCCCGTCACTTGGTACTATAAAAAAATATTAACCTAGTTCGGTCTATCAATAACTTGTATTCATAGATAGAACAGATAAACAAACGACGTTAATTGCCGCATTATAGTGAATACCTGGTATGTAATTTGAATGTATTTTTAAGGAAGAACAAGAAAGTGTGCTGATATAGTACAAACAATATAAATGATATAGTAACAAATGATATATAATAAAAAAATTAATTTCTTTCTTTCTAAATTAGTTTCTGATGCTAAAGGCGGTTTCCCACGGCCCTTGATATCCGCACGGGGCGTCGATTTGCACAGGCCCGAGTTCGCGTGACGCGTCTTGTGACACCACAGGTCATGGGACGTCAGCAAGCATTACTCTAACAAAATACATATTGAAACAAGTTTTGCTTTAACAAAAAATAGTTAAAATACAATATGTAAAAATGCGTAGCCGATGCTTTTCCCTCTAAGGCGTAACGGAGAATGTTTGCTTTTGACATTACATTCGGTTTTGCATTCCGAATACAGTAGTTAGTATTTGAACGGTGCTACATTCACATATCTAATGCGAGGTGGACCTATACACATACTTACTAACGTTGTACAAGAGACGCACCACACTTCGCAGAATTCACACTTCGAATCGTCTTGAGCAGCCGGTCAGAAGTCGCTTTTTCTCTGTTCGTCGCGCCAACGCGAAACGCACAATGTCCTTTTTGCTCTTCTTACATGGATGTACAGCTTTTTCTGACCTGCTTAATGTGATTGCGTGTCGAGGAATGTGGTAACTTCTTTAGTATATTGTAACAACCTTAAGTGATATTTTTATTAGGCAAGATAAGCAATGAAAATAATTTCGCTTTAGTCATTTGTTCAGTGTAGATATTTAGCATAAGATATTTAGTAGACAAATAAAATTACCATATTGGCTATAATGTTTTATTGTTGATCAACATTTGAACAATTTATTGAATTAATATTAATGTCTTGATTTCCAGACTTTCGTGGTTATTCACTAAATGGTTATTGCTAGTTTACAGCGGTAGAGGATGGATAGATACGCAGGCCGGCTGTTTGTTAAGTCTGTTCTTGGAACTATCAGCTGACGTTGGCAGTCAACCCGTCACCGTAGAGCGTTTCGAATTATAGGAAAAATATAATAAGAAGTTATAGTGTAGAAGGCTGTAACTAGTGATAATTATTCTGTGCTCTTTACTATAAACTAACGTAGTCGACATTTTAGCCAAATTGAGTTATTAACGATCAGCGAAACGTGATCAACAACCTCCTGTAATCGGTTTTTTAATACTTATTTCAGTCAGTCCCGGACTAGTTTTTTCGCTACCTAATTTTCGTGGCAGTTTTTATTACTTAGGCATTCGTTTATTTAATCGTGCAATATTATTTAATATTCGAGTATTGCATAATGAAGTGAAATATTATTTAATAATTACACGATAGTATACTTGAATATTTAAATAGTAACAAAATGCCACGGAAATTAGGTAGTGAACGCTAGTCCGAGAATGACCGACACAGTTTCAGTTTTATTGTTAAACAAAATTAGCGTGACAACAAAAGTTTAGGTGCCAATATCTTAAAAGTTACCCAAATGCAAATGCGTTAGTTATGATAAGGATGGCAGCATTAATATCTTGCTAATAAGAGGTTAGCCCTACCAGACCACACGGCTGCTTTAGGCATTAGACGCAGATAATAATAATAATAATAACGCACATACTCAACATAGTCCCGCACTAGGGAAACCCTGTGTCGCGGGTGCTATGGACACACACATAGACAACCACGAATTACACCCAAACTCACGAGAGAAATAAATGTAGGCCATAAAAATATTTCACCCGGCCCGGGAATCGAACCTGGGACCTCTGCGTGGCAGTCCGCCATGGTAACCGTTCGGCCATGGAGGAAGTTAGATTTTAGATTTAGTTAAGATTTAGAATTTAGTTAGACGGGTCGATACAATTCTTTAATTTGAGTTTATTAGTTTTTTAGCACCTATAGAATAAGTTCCATTGTTTAGAAACTTTAGCATAAAGTAGAGTAGAAACTTTTTGATCGAAAATTACGAATTCTTATTCTGTCCAATTTTGGAATTATTTAAATTATCAAGAAACTGACAAATTTCGACTCTAAACATTAGTTTGTAGATCGTGTTTACTGAATGGCGTTGAATTTAATTAGTTTATTCTGAAAATAGTATCAAACTTGGTTTGTACGGAGCGCAGACGCAGGGCTGTCATCTTAGGGAGCCACCACAATGCCGTCCGCTAACTATAATGCAGCAACAAAATATGTCTTTGAGATGTCATAAAAAACCATAACCCAGTTTTAGAATATTGAAATTGATTAATGATATTTCAGCTAAGCATCATTAGAGTAAGATCAAATAAGTCAAACACGTTAACTAATTGTAACTGTTTTTAAAAAAGAATTTTGTGCTTTATCGTTTGCTATTTAAAATGGACATTGGACCACTTGTCACTTAGCCGCGTTTTAATTAGTGGACGGAAGCACATTTATTCACGTAGAATCGGCTTAAGCCGCTTAGAAAAAGCTTTATATCCACGCGATAAGAACGAGAAAGATGTTGCAAGTTTCGCTTCTGCTCGAGTCGCCGGCGCGAAACCCATGTCTTTTTATTCTTTTTAAAGGGCATACAGCTTTTCCTGACCGGCTTAATGCGATTGCGTGTCGATAGGTATGGTGATTCCCTTATATCACAAAATAGCCTATTGCTTTTTTATATATTCTCTCTTTCCTATACTCTTTACCAGTTCTTCAATTATACATAATCCTATAACTACATAATCCTATACTTTAGTTAACGACTTTCCGTCCGTCCGAAGCCATGGACAATATACACATAAAAACCTGTTTAATATATTCAATGTGTTCCTACGTTTGTCCTACGGACTTTGTTTTTTTTTATACGATAAAATAGAAGTTTGCAATAAAAGATTTATAAAAGGTGTTTTTATCACAATTAGCAACAATTGTTCTCTAATAAAAATCGTATGTGATAATAAAAGAATCGTTACCATGAACCGCCAAGAAGCGAGGAAATTAAAATTGATTCTTACCAGGAATTATTTACCCATTAAGGAGATCGCTTTTCGTTATTCAATCAATATACCTACTGTATAAATGTACATTATACAAATTTTAAAAATGAATTGTAAAAAATACCTACACCTTTTAGCTTTAATTGAACTATCTTTTACGAAAATACGCTATAGGTAGGTGTTACCTAGATGCATATTGTCCACTCCTATAAAACTCTTTCAAAGTCAAGCAAGCAAGACATCCTTTTCTCATAGCAAGTCTAAGCTTATATGTATCTCGGTCGTGATAAATATGACTTATAACCAAATAATTTACCTTTCATAGTAATCATTGTATTAACATGATAAAATTCCAAATTATTAATATATTAATATCTATAGACACCTTTCCAGCTATAATTATGATTAACACAACAAAACCAACATAATTTTGTATATATACCTAACCTGTGTTGTCCCACTAAATCACGAATAGATCAAAGTCACGAATTGCCTGAAAAAAATCATTTACGCATTTCGATTTTGTTTTATTTTGTAAATGAAAAACTTATACAGCCAAATGCTCGCTAGAATTAGGTCCGTAATTCCGAGAATTAAAAACAATTATTGTGTATGGTATTACTTATTTTGCGTACTTATTATGGTGCACGAATATACTTGCACCACATAGCTTAATCAAAAAGGTGGTAAAATAAAGGACGTCGAAGCTCTTTTTTGTTACTTCTATGTTTTTATGTCTTTTTTATATTGTCTTCTCGAAAACGACTTTCAGTGAGAAGACCGAAAACACAATAAGGACTTTACTCCGCCCAATTTAAAACAAGAAGAAAAATTTGTCATAGACATTTTGTTTCCGGCTAAGAGCAAACAAAAATGCATGAAAATATATGTTTATCTTTTCTATTATACACTATTTCTCCTTAACGATTTATTATTTTATTCTTTTCTCGCATTGTTTGTAAAAGCACCGTTGGAGGCAAAGCACCTAGGAGGGAACGGGGATTGCCTGGTTCGTATAAAATTTCGTGTAATATAGTTAATACCCATTTAGCAATCCTTTTTCCCGGCTTCTGCAATAATGTACTATTTTTTGTAATTGTAAGTCACATCCTTTTGTTCTAAAAGATAATATGTGTAATTCTGCTGGCAAAGTCTTCAATATATACATATATATACATATGTACAAGTGGAACGTCGCATAGAAAACAATGGATAAATCATTCACTTCTTAGGCTCAACTCACACTGGCGCAGAGTCGAAGCGTCGCGTCGCGACGACGTTTACATTAGCGCGCCCGGATCAGTGTGGTCGGCGTCTGACGCCTCAAGACGCGCAAGGAACGCACGGTGACGCGCGATTCCATATTTGCATAACACAAATTTGTACCTTAATAATGGGAAAATAGAGATGAATATGCTATAGACGAAACACATCGCATCACAAAGCTTCGACTCTGCGCCAGTGTGAGTTGAGCCTTACCCGACAAAACAGAATCAGTTTATTGTGGAAGTAATAAATTATCATAAACTATCAAATTACTATACAAAAATAACACTTATAATTTATAATAAATGCCCAATTTAGGTTTACTTTTGAAACGCTTTTACTAGATGGACGATTCAATTGTATATAAGAATACCATGTATTTAAATTTATTTCTTAAAAAAGAGGCCGACTTTAGTTTCTACGTCAGTCTGAATACAATACTAATAAATAGTACTGGTATTTAGAACAGCAAACCTGCAATACCTTAATCGAATCCTGTAAAGTTTATTGGAAATGAAGATTTCTTATTCATCAACTCTTTAGTCTCTTTATCAAAATCCAAATTATTTATTTGTCACAGTTTTTTCATTTAGTAATCTCAATTCTTACAATAAGCTCTAACACAAACATCATTACGTTTTATAAATCTTGGTTTATTATGACAATGCTTGCCCGTGAATTCAAGGACTTCATATCGGGTACTAGTAAAGAGCCTTGCCGAACACCTCCTCGATGTACCTGGCTGTACCATAGTGCATTTCCATTGGCATACGTCATTTTTGATATTCGTCAGACTGTATGAGAAACCATTGCAGATGAGTAGACGTCCTCCTCTTTGAGATGTCCCAAAATGTACTGTAATTTGATTTAAATAGGGGTTACTTAAAAAAAATTATAACAAAATAAAATTAAAATGAAAAAGATGCACGATTAGAGTTGCCCCTCAGTATTTCGCACGCATTAAGGAGTCGCCTAGTATGAAATTTGTATACAAGGGTTTCAATCGTCGTTAATGCTTTATGAACAGTGGGTTTCGACGACGCTAATATTGAATAACTAAGTGAAAAAAATAAAATATAATTATATCTATATAACACATATATTTCAGATCAATTAATTAATACGATGAAATATTTCAACGAGTACGGGATGAGCGATTATAAATCTGTACATATAAGGACGCCGTCACAGTTTCGCTTTCTATTAAAATTTAGAAATGTTACTGTAAAGCGGCTATAACACAACCAGTAAAAATATTACGTCTTTGTACATATTTCAAAATAGGTGTGATCATATTTCAAATGCTGATAACCAGCAATTTAAAAACAGCGTTACATTTTGTACGAAGAACTATTTTTTTTGTTTTTGTTTGGCATTTGCAGATAGCTGTTATTTCCACACAGCCTTTTCATTTAACACAGGACGGGGACAGCAAGTAACTAGAATACAGAGCCTCTTTACAAAAAGTTTTTGAAACCCGCGTGGTAATGATCCCGGAGACAGCCCTTAGATGATCAATACATACAATAGCACCACTTGTTTCGACAACAAAGAAAGGATTTATAAGGAGTAGCATTTGGCCGCTGATGGCCTATCTATCGAACAGAAGAGTGAATTGAAATAAATCCGTTATAAGCAAAGTAGCGACTCTGAGGGTGCCCAAATAGACAAGGACCCTGGCTTGGGGTGCTACTGGAGATGTCTTAAATGTTTGGCTGCCAATGGGAGATTTGTTGTCCTCGCCGGCGTGGACGGTCTGGCGAGTCTTATGAGTAGCGATCTGATTGGGAAAATCATAACATTCTAAACCGGGATAGTCATTCTACAATGAACAATCTGAAGTGACGAGAGGTAAGACTCCACCCTCGGTACTTAAAATTAATACATAAATAAATTTGCTTCAAATATTTTTTGTAGTTCAAGTTTGTTGTCATGAGTACGATCATCAAGCTGAAATATGGTCGCATCTTTTTGTTACAGCCTGTATAAAATAGGTACATGAAACGTCGTAAGCAATGGTACTTATATCCTTAGATTAACCTAGTTATGGCAAAGCAAATTATATTATAATGTAATTACTAATGCATAACGTATTAAAAAGAGCAAGCTCACATTAGCTCACATCCAACAGAGACGACACCACAAATATAGTTACTTCATAGACTTTAAATACTAATTTATATTGCTCTTTATCATCTATACTAATAGAAACAAACAAATACAAATAGGTGACATACAAATAGACATGAATACAGACTAAAACAATTTATTTTAAATCGTTAGATCTATCGAGTATTCCGCAATAAATGGGAATTGTATTAAGTTTATAAGGGGTGCACGTTTTATCATTATAATTTATGTAACTCTCACATACTTTCCATCAGCAGTAATATAATATTGCAAAGGCTGGTGACTATGTTCGCCAACACTGGAGAGAAGCTCACCATCTTTAGTCACCATAATGTACGCTTTACATCCACGGCTACAGCGCCATCTTTGACCAACTCGAGATTGGAATCCAAATGTATACGTATGTTTTTTGTACATGTAAAAGTTTTTGCCATTTTGTAGTGTGATCATTTTGAAATCGTCTGTAAAAATAATATTAATATAGTAAACAGAAAAAAGTCGCTCGTGCTTATTTCCGGGAGCAAACGTTGGTATTTGTGATGAAGATGAACATCCGTACGTGTAGCGAACCTAGGTACTGATATATACACTGTAGTCTCGAAGTACGGACGATCAGCTTTAGCAAATAAATAATTGAAAAAATGTACATCGAGATGTTGTATTGTTCAAGTACACAAGTACCACTAAAGCGATGGGCATTTTTTAAAAACCCTGTCATTAAAAAATCTTATGACTTACATTTCTGTTATAGAATAAGAAAATGTGCCTATATATCTACTACTATCAACAATCTACTTTACACCAAGTAGTTCATGGTGCACTTCCAATTGCTTTCAGATGTCAATCATTAGTGTAGCTAGGTAAGGTATGTTTTTATCAATTGAACAGACATTTTAGAAGGTTTGAAAGAAAGTATTCAATAGCTAGGCTCTTTATAAGAAACAACGAATATTGGTACCCCGTACAATTATTATCCAATCCATCGCTTGTTTTTTCTAAGGAAAACCAATATTCATTTCCGCAAAAAAAAAAATGCTGTAGTCATTTGTTATGAAAAGCACGATCGTCAATTAAAATAATATTAGACATTTTGTTACACTGTGTATTATACAAGGACAAAATTTTTTTACCAGACTTCCATGTCTTCTTTTAAGGTCATTGCAGTACATAAAACAAAACTTTAATTTGTGAAATCACTTTGAAATCATTAATTAAAATAACATACACTTGTGTATCGATGTATGTTACGTTCAGTATGAAGCAGCGAATTTATTTACGCATTTTCCGAATAGGAAACGTTGTTTCATTTGATATTTACTATGTAATAAATTACGACCTTATATGCACAGTCAACAGCACATCAAGCTACACATTGACGTATCTTGTTCTGTTGCACTGGAGGCGATTTTCGAACAAAAATGTGTAGTCTGATGTGCTGTCGTACAATAAATATTCTTAATTTATTATACTCTATGAAACGTTACGTACTTAAGTATAATAGCTTTTTTGTCTCACGTCACTAACGCCCGTCATTAATTTCTAGGCTCAACGTGAATTTATAGGCGTTGGTGACAAATGGCAAACATCTGAGGCATCAAAATGCCACAAGTGTGATGTGGGCTTAACAACTAAGGCTGATGACACGTGGCGCCATGGCGGTGGCGTCGGGGAAAGAGTTAGCCTTGGTTCACACGGCAATGTCCTGCATGTTTTTTAACATATTCGATTATAAACGGATAGACAGCGGGGTGTTCACACGAAATATTTTCATGTGTCCACGCTTTGTTGCATTTTTATATTGGCATAGAAGACGTCAACAGCGTTGCCGCTGGAAGAACAGAGATATTGGGTTCATTCAATGAATCTAGAAGCAGTGCGTGCAAACACATTTGAAAACTTTTACGAAAATCTGAGAAATCATGAAAAAAAAAATGCGCTTTTGTTCCACGAAAAACATCAATAAATCGTTGTCTACAGAAAATTCGCCGGGAATTTTGTATTAATAAAATTATTCGTCAATTATTATCCAATCCACCGCTTGCACAGGCGTCTAGACGCCTAATACCTATGACTTCGCGCGGTGTGAAACAGATGCATTAATGCTATGCGCCACTGAACACCGAATAAGTAAAAGTTCATTCCATTTGCTTGAGTCCGTTGCGTATTCGATAAACGTACAGAGCTGAGGGCGTTGTTTTGCGTCTGACCGAGGGGTTACGGCATCATACCGCAGTACCTGCGGTGCAAATGCAGCCCATAAGGCGTCATCTACTAAAATTGTACAGGGTCAAGAGCACGTCAAGCTTTACACTTAAGTTTTAAATCCAACTCTATGCCGTTTGCGATAACAACGGTCCAAGTTACAAAGTGTCAAGCTTGACGTGCTCTTGACTGAACATTAGCAGAGATTTGCTGCAACGCTCGCTACCGTATGAAGTAACGCCGCCGCCGCGATGCGTGTATACAAAAGGAAAGGTACAATGTAAGCTTTACACATTGTACGGTTGGTACAACGCCAAAGAACGTTCTTGGCATTTGAATATCAGGAGGTATAAATCATACGTTCATACTTGTATAGATCATACGTTTTTCCATTAACCAGTTTTATGTCCTTATATTTTTCATCTGAAATTAAGAGACATTTTTGTTGTATTTGTAAGTAGGTACTTGTGGGATTACTAAGTTATATAGGTCAGATATATACATTACTTCTGGTCTGGGTGTACGTAAAATTAACTAATTTCAAAGTTTGAAATCACGTTGTTTGGCACATTAATATTGTTATTATACAAAAATGACTTTACAGCCAAAATTAACCGAATTTTCTGAGTCAAAAACATCTTAACATTAGGTGAAAGAAGCAAGCATGTGCAATATGACAACCGTCTAAATACGTAATAGACGTAGAAATACAGGAAGAAAATAAACCGGCACTTTTCTAGCACTATCTGTCATAAATTTATTATAAGTCAATCGAGCCTCCACGTGTTGGAGCCAAAAACCAGCCCAAGCTTTCCGAGGAAGGTGTCGTTTTGGCCCGAGATAACGTTACTGAAAAACATAATAACAATCATCATAACAATAATTTATTATCCCAACACAAACAGAGCTTAAACTAAGTAAAAACTGAAATAGTTTTAAATATTTTTAGCCTTTGTCTTTGACTTAGATCTGTAGCAAATAAGAAATTGATTTACAGTTCACGAAGCTTAAAATCATCTTAAAGTAGACTAATACAAATACAGGTGAAGTATGAGGATGTATGAGGGTAGTGCTTAAGTGCCTATGACGTTACAAAAAAATAATCATTTTGTCTCTCTACGTATACGTGTTTCTTTCGCTCCCTGATTATCCCGGTCCCTGGCTTTGGCTTGACATGATGCTTTTCAGACGTAGTCCTAAATACTGCGAAGGTGGATGCGTATGTTCGCCTTCGCTATGTAGAAGTTGTCCACTTTTAGATACCACAATGTAAGCTTTACAAATTGTATGGTTGGTACAACGCCAACGAGCGCTCCTGGCACTCGAATACCAGGAGGTATAAGAGTACTTCTTGTATAGAATATACGTTTTTCCATCAACCAGTTTTATCTCCTTATATTTTTCATCTGAAATTAAGAGACATTTATCGTCGTATTTGTAAGTAGGTACGTGTGTAAATAGGTCAGATATATACATTACTTCTGGTGTGGATGTTCTTGGTAGTGGCATTTCGGGGACAACGAGTCTGTGTCGGTACAATTAATTCCCAAGTTTGAAATCAATTAATTAGTGATGTTGTCTGATACATTATTATTGTTATAATACAAAAATTAACGCAAGCAGTAATGCAACACAATAAAAAAGGGAAGCGTAGTAGCATTGTAATACAGAGGGCGAACGCTGCCAGAATCTTAGGCATCCTGCCTCAGGGAATAATACCATCCATTTAAAGTAACTAAATCTAGTATATAAGCATTCAATGAATATTAAGCCTCTTGTGTTTTTATAAATAAACGAGAATATAAGACTAAATGTAGCTTTTAACAAAATCGTATTAGAAAGATTTAGTTTATTTTCACGAAATTCGATATATTTTTCAATAGCCTACATTTTCTTAGCTCTAGCTCTAGTGTGCTTTTGCTCTTCTTACTTTTAAAGCTAACTTTACAGCTAAAACTAACTCAATTTTCTGATTCTAAAACGTCTTACCATTACATAAAAATATTGACTTTAAAAGGCAAGCATGTGCAATATGACAACCGTCTAAATACGTAATAGACGTAGTCCTAGAAATGAAGGAAGAAAAAAAAATCAGCATTTTTTTAGCCCTATCTGTCACAAATTATCATAAGTCTATCGAGCCTCCACGTGTTGGAACCATAAACAAACCTAAGCTTTCTGAGGAAGGTGTCGTTTCACAACATTATAGAAAAACATAATAACAATCATCACAACAATTTATCATCCCAATACAAATAAAGCTTAAATTAAGTAAAAACCGAAATAGTTTTAAATATTTTTAGCCTTTGTAAAAGACTTAAAGTGCTTTTCCACCGGCGAGGAGAGACGAGACGAGGCGAGGCGAGAATTGAAATCTCGCCGACCTATTCCACGATAAAATAAATAAATAAAAATAAAAAGAACTTTTTTTAAAATAACTTATTTTTATAATCCAGGACAAATATTATGAACTAGCAAAATATACATAAAAAGTTTACAACTGGCGCTGGTATGTTTACATTACATTGCAACTACATTGTGTATATATATTTGTGAAAACGATGCAAAGTTTTAAAAGTGGTTATTTAATTATGGTAAAATCACAATTGTAATTGTGTAGATTTATATATATATATATATATATATATATATATATATATACAAGCATCGTATAAATATTTACGAAAATGCTATGGATACATGTATGACACCAGGACTATATATTTTTCATTGACTGTAGTTTATTTTTCTCTGAAATAAAAGTATATCTTTTTTAAAACGGTGTCGTGATTACATATTTTTGAAAACAGCGCAAGGTACATTTTTTGAAATATCTAATATTTACAGAATTTTGAAAATGTGTGAACGTTTATATTTCAATAGGCGCGACTGTATCGCACAATCTCGCGCGATATCGTACGAGACATCGTGAATCGTGTTTCCGTTGCCGAGTTAATAAAGAGTCTATGTAGGCATCAATACGGTTCAATGTTACATCAACAAATATTTCAAATCTCGTCTCGCCCATCCTCGTCAATCCCGATCATTTCCACCGAAGATGCGCTAGGAGAGAATTGACATTTTGCCATACAAGTTATAAAAATCGTCTCGCCTCGCCGGTGGAAATACACCATTAGATCTGTACCAAATAACGAAATTGTGTCACAGTTCACAAAGCTTAAAATCATCTTAAAGTAGACTAAAATAAATACAAATCAACAATAAGATTAACATCCATGGTAAGAAAAAGACTAACGTGCTATATTAGATATAAAGAAGTGAATTTTTGTCTCAAAGCGACTCTTAGGGATAAACCACACTTATCGACGTGGAATGTTTTAACCACCCTTGTCGCTTTAAGACTCATCGAAAATAACGTTTTTTTCGCTGTTACGTTCATGGACATAAAGCTTTTTCTGACCGGCTTAATGCGAGTCCGCGTCGACAAGTGAGGTTTATCCCTTAAACCAGGGGTTCCCAAACTTATTTTATCTACTGCCCACTTTGAGAATAAATTATTTTTTAGCGCCCCCATTTTTTTTAAGCCCAAATTATTTTTTAGCGCCACCTATTTAAAAACCACTATAACTATCAAATTAAATTAACTATCGTGAGCTATATTGGCGGAGATTAAACATTCATTCTAAACGAGACTTACTATAACCCGCAAGAGTTAACTTGAGACCTGAGCGCAGTGGGTAGTACACAACGGCGCTCAGGTCTCAAGTTAACTCTTACGGGCTACACCTGCCAATGAGAATGATTATTGAAATGCAACTTTATAGTATTCAGACAGAGCACCTTTTATTCAAAATAAAACAAACATAATCGATTCTAATATAAAAACTAATGCGAAGGATGACTCTGATGCTGTTTAATAAGTTTGTTGATATTGGGTTCCAATTTACTCAACAGCCGCAAGTCATCACGTTCGGTAACATGCAAACGATTTCTATTTTTAGTAAGCAGCGTTGTTACAGCTCTAAATCCACGTTCACACAAATATGACGATGGGAATGCTATCAAGAATCGTTGAACGATTGACCACAATCCAGGGTGCAATTGCGGGATCGGTTTTGAACTTGATTTTTATTCTTCTTCTATAAATTCTTCTTCCAGCTGAGGTGATATTGCTGTGTTGACATTTGAAAACGGATCCAACACCCAGCCTGGTATTTCAAGTTCAAAATTTCCTGGTATCGTTCGGTGAAGTCAATGTGGAGGTTTTCCAAAGTTGACAGTAAGCAAACAAGTCGTGGTTACTGCAGGATACTGATAAATTCGGAAAATTGTGAAACTCATGTCTGCCCATATTCTTTTTGTGTAGAAGCAGTTTGGCTGCGAAAGTAGCAACGACATTTTTTGTTTTAATTAAATTTAGTTCATCGCCTTGCAGTTAGAGATTCATGTCGTTGAACAATTTATACTGGTCTGTCATGTAAGCTATGTCATTCTTTGATATAACGAGCTCGTCGCGCAATTCTGTATCTTTAGTTTCAAAGAACTCTATCACAGAGTCAAACAGGTTGTAAAATCGAGTCAGACAATTGCTTCTTGATAGCCAAGAACTTCAGTATTAAACTACAAACGGTTGAAATCTTCGTCATTAGTAACACAAAGCTGATGAAATAATCTATCATTCAAAGAGCTGTTACGGATTTTATTGACTGCTTTGATGACATATTGCAGTGATTGAAACAGTCATTCACTTAAATTTCTAGCAACCAAATGTTGTCTATGAATAACGCAATGTACAGCAAGGACATCTGGAATTTTATTTTTTAAGTACGCTATGAAGCCTTTATGGAAAGCCTGTTAAATGTACCCTTTAAATAAATAATAAAATAATAATAAAAAAAATGTTTTACCTTTCCCCTGACGATACGTCGTTGTTTATTTGAACCTCAATAACTTTATTTCACTATAGTCTGTCTTTTTTAAAAACGGAGTAAAATCACATTTGCAGGGTTGCCAGTTTTCATAACATTTTAAATAGTCATGCAGTTATCGAGTTCTTAGGTTGTCGCGATTGTTACACATAGGAAATGAAACTATTTTTCCGGATTTAAATCGCGTATATTTGTGTCTTCAAACAAACCAACGTTTCGGTCCCTTTACAGGTCCCATGGTCATGGTTGACTGTATTCATGTAGTTTGAAAGAAAGTAAAACTGTGTCTGAATAGTGAATGTTGCGACGTTCTAATGATTGCCATTCTAATGATTGCAGTGTTCCATCTCTTCTAAGGACAGTTCTAACACTAATCTCCTAAAATCAAATCAGCATCGTCATATAAACTTTTCTCCAATTATTTGTCTTAACGGGTTTTTTAATTTACGATTTTGGTTTTTCCACTTTCTGCAAAAATTTTTTCTGTAAAATTACTTACCATTACTATAACTGTATTTTAATACCAACACAACATTTATTTAATATAGACATATTTGCTGGGTATATACCTGGCTTCCTTGTTATAACGAACGCATTTGCATTTTGGTAACTTTCGAGATATTGGCACCAAAAGTTTTTTTTAAAAAACGCCAATTAGGTACATTGATTTCGCTTACCAATAAAACTGAATAGAAAACCGCCGTGAGACTCAAACATATCAACTAAACTAACTGATAACTCACGTATTTAAGTCGACTTTTTGCTCATCATATTTCGAACCAACTCGTGGTCCTTAATCATGAGATTCCGCGGCGGTGACTCGATGGAATCGAATTTCAATCGTAATAGTGGATGGTCGTTACTAAAATGTCAATTACACTGGTTTTATTTAACAATAAAACCGAAACTAAATGAGATATAAAAATATTGCTTATAGGGCGTTGTAGATTTCGTTTCGCTGATTCCAGACATGCTAATAATTCAATTTCGCTAAAAATGTCGATTACGTTAGTTATGGTCAGGAGGGCAGATATGTATAAATATTTCTGACAAAACTACATATATAAAAGAATTTAGTAGAAACACAGTTATCAGTTTCCCAATTTTTAATGATCAGAATATTAACAGTGTAAGGTAAAAGAGAGCCCCATGGAATTGTTATTTTTGTTTTTCCAGTACAGTCCTGCCGTACAGGCTCAATTTAAATTACTGCGGAAGGAAATTGAGGCAAACTCTTGCAACGAAATTCTACATAGCATAACGAACTTTTACGTCAATTGTACGATACGGTAATTGCGAGAATTCCCGGGGGACACGCGATCTGTGTTTTGGCTCGTATCTAATTTGTACATTACACAATTGATATAAAATTCATTATGCTACGGTTACGAAAATGCGCTTCCATTCCGTTCCGCAGTAAAGTAAAGTGAGCCTAAATCTACTGTTTTTATTAATTATTGTTGTAACACAGACAGGCAATTAACCTTTTCATGGACAGCAACAGAATTTACAGTCAAATTAAATATTTAGCTATATGGATGTCAAAAATTAACTATGGCCTTTACAATGCGATATCCTAGTCCTTTCTGTGTAGTTGCCGCCTTCTGCTTTTTCATAGAGAAACATCAACAACGTAATGGCCAAAATTCAATGCTTTACATAATTTGAACATTTCATATTGAATCATTACGGCAAGAAAAGCACTGACATTTTTGTGTATTGTAATATTTACGTACTGCCATAAAAGGGTTAACTACCTTTGATTAATTATGGGTTAACTACCTTTAATTAATTATCTGTTTACGTATTGTCCGTGTTTAGTAAGAAAGGGGCCATTTGGAAAAAAAATCAGTGGAGCACGTTTCAGGTTTTTGCGACGATTTTAAAATATTTACGTTAATTTTTAAAATTTAATTTTAGTTTTAATTAAGTTTCAGTTTTAAAATCTAATTTAAAACAGGACGTAAATATTAAAAAAAAAGAGTCGTGAAAAACTAAACATGCTCCTCTGAAAAATTTATCGAAACGGCGCTTTCTACAAAACACCGACGACATATATATACATGTGTATCCACGCTTTTACATCCCATTGGGGACAATCGAACGTCACTTTTCACGATCCATCATCAATATTTTCATAAAACCCATCTTATACTTCTCAACGTGCACTCCAGCTTTTCCAGGATGGTATTCTGGGTGTTAAATATGAAATAATTTCAAATGCAATACAAATTAGTAGAAAACTGTTCCTCGTAGTCACTGCATTTAAACTGCAGAATTTTGCTTGAAAGACAGTATAACGCTACCACTGGGCCATCTTTTGCCTTGCCGGCCAGCCGGATAGAAATAACCATTATAAGATACTCTTCCGAAATATAGTAATCCAATATTTGAGGATGTTAATTATATTTATTAAGACTAGACGATTTTTTCGCCATAACACGGAAAAGACGTTAATCTTTTCTTGAGTAAGCGAATCTATCAATGTTAATGATAAACTAAGTAAACTAAACTAAATAAGCACACACTCATAGATCCGCAGTTTGGGAAATCTGTGTCGCGGGTGCCATGGACACACACGATAACCACAAATTACAGTCAAACTCACGAGAAAAATACACATTTCTCTCGGGCCGGGAATCCAACCCGGGACCACTGCGTGGGAGACCAGCATGATAACAGTTCGGCCACGGATGTACTTATTACATTATAATTTTATATTTACAATATTGTTGAGAGTACAGTAAGCGATACACGCTACTTTTAAAGTGAAGACTAAGTTTGTAAAATACAGTAAAACAATTCTTAATTGTACGTACCTTAAATTGAATTATATTTAATGTAATTCTTATTTAATTAATTCTTTAATAATCATTTTCTTTTAACAAAATTAAGTAGATATGTCACGTAATGTTAAATTATTAATGGGTTTATACCTAGAACCAGCAGCCCTTAAGATTTTTTCTATGTGCTTGTTGCTGATCATTGTTTTTTTTTAACGACTTCTAGCCGTAGTGATTGCAGTGAGTGCAGCCGGATTGAAGGAATTCGTTCTAAATGTTCGTATTAATAATTATTATAACAAAGTAGTGGAATAATTTCACAAACAAAAATTTAATATCAATTCAATAAAATAATTAAAATGTTATTTTATTTATTTTTATTTAAAAGTGAGGACCTGCTTGTAGAATGATATATTTATATTTAATACATTTGAATGTACATTGGGCTTTGGCAAAGTTCCCATTGTAATTTGCTGGGTTTTAGGATTTTTAAACTATATTCTTTTATTTCATAACATCTCAGTTACATAGACTTATTGTGTAAATCCGAATTCCTCTTAACTTTTGGTCTGAATTTAATGTAACGTCCACTAGGAGTAACGCGATACGTCGGTGGTGGGTGACAATGTTGGTGTACGGCATTGATACTGTTGTCATGGTAGAGAATAGAAACAAACGCTTTACATCCAGCTGTACATTTCCAGCGCTCTCCATTCTTCATTGTTATATGTTTGTAGTAAGTATATCCACGATACATAAGGTACTTCTTACCGTTGACAAGGTTTATTTCTTTTATTTCATCTGCGGAATAGAGATCTTATTAAAAAAAAACAATGGATAGATTTAAGTATAACTTACATGTATAATTAAAAAATTCACTACATCATACTTGTTATATGTCATACGATTTTTTAAATTGATACCGAAAGCGGTTTATTCAATTATTTATTTAAAAATAAAATCTGTAATAGACATATATACAAGATTGTACAAAATATTATTGTTATACCTTAATATTAACGCATTGTGTGAATGTCAGCGCTAACCGGCCGACGGGGGAGAGCACCGAAGAGGATCATATTCCCGCCAGCGCGCATTGGTGGGAATATCCCTGACGATACCGCGAGCGTCCGCCAGCACACCACAATGTACGCTGTTACCCCGGGACGCAAGACCGGTGGAATCCGTGGCAAATCAGCGTCTCCCGCCGCGGTATCCTCTAGCATTCTCTTCAATACCGCAGAGTAGTATAGTAGCAGTAGAACTGAAGTAACGGGACGAACATGTCGTGTGCCTGGTGGTAAGCGACACGCCTGTCCCTAACAAGTTGCAGTGTAACAGTGGCAGAGTGCCACTCAGAACTTAAATCAAAAAGATCTGAGGGGCACTGCCACTGCGCACGTCACCCTGAGACATAAGTTGACAAATGCCATGAGCCTGTAATTTTACCAGCACCCTTACCCTTTAAAACTGGAACACAATGTTCAAATTCCTGCTCGGCGGCAGAAATAGGTAAGATGGCAGTACTACCCTGGACGTACTCTTTCACAAGGAGCTCTACTGTAGTAGCAGTAGAGCTCCTTGTGAAATGATGTCTCAGGGTGACGGGCGCGATATAAAGCTCTGAGTGGCACTGCCATTGTTATCGATAGGCGTGTAGCTTACCATCAGGCGCACGACTTGTTCGTTCAGTCACTAGATATTATAAAAAAAAAGAGAGAAATGCTCTGCGATATTCCGAGGTTGCTCTCAGAGCATTGAAATTTATATATTATGTCAATTGAAATAGTATAAAATATATCGATACCTCTTACCTAAGTTGTTGTAAGTCTAAATACCATTTTATGCTTTTTAACTTAAATAAATCCTTTTTTAACCGAGTTTAAAAAAGGAGGTTTTCAATTCGACTATATATTCTTTTTATGCGTGTTACGCGATTACTACGGCATTTGTGAACCGATTTCGACGATTCTTTTTTTTGTTGGAAAGAGGGTATCTCAATATTGGTCCCATTTCAATTTCAAGAAAATATTCCACCTCTAAGTGGCAAACCAGGGGATGAATACGGTTTCGTGCACTTTCTGGTAATCGATTTAAATCAGTACAGAGTACTAAAAAACCGACCTCAAAAGTACGTGGAATTACATATCATTACCAAGTTTTATTGAAATCGGGTACCGGAAAGTGCGCAAACCTGAATTCATCCCCTAGTTCGCCACTATACGGGACCCTACACAGTAGATAATAAAAATCGGTTCTCACTATTCAAAGTATATTGAGAGAGAAAAACGCCTTGAATTGGAGAATAGCAAAATCAACCATTAGAATAATTGCTCCTTATAATAAAATTTAGGCGCTTTTTGCAAACATGAATCTTAATGCGTGAATAGCCACCCTTAGAGGTGGATGATTTTCTTGAAATTGAAATGACCACTATAGAGGTACCCTCTTTCCAACAAAAAAATAATCATGAAAATCGGTTCACAAATACCGGAGTTATCGCGTAACTTAGATGCAGAATGAGAACACACAAATCGATGCAATTCCATTAACTTTTTGAGGTCGATTTTTTTATAAAAATGTGACAATTATTGGATATATTATAGGTTCCATGTTCGAAAGTAAACATAATACTGAATTTCTTTACTTTGACACAAGCAACCTATAATATACTTACATAAAAAAGGTTATATTTAAGTTAAAATGCAAAGAAAATGGTATTTTGACTTGCAACAATTTACGTGAGAGGTATGGATATATACATAAATTTGATATTTTCTACCTCCGTATCTGCCGGTTTACGCTGGCATCAAGACTTGTGCTTAAAACAGAAAGAGAAGAAAATTCGCTACCCTACAAAGTATAACCGTCAAGCGATGCAAATTCAATGAAATTTAAAGATCAGTAGACGATAATGTTCCGCATTTCTAGCAACCGTCATCAGTTCGCCGTAGCGCTGTCCAGTCGACATCCTCATATCATCCATCAACATCTATTTGTGTCATTGTGCCGTCTTTCCTTTCGGGGGACCTTGTCTTCAAGGATTTATCGATATAATACTTATAGAGGTCCTCTACGTAAGTAAACCACTTTTATCGTTACTACGCATGCCATCAATGGCATGGTGTAAGCCGTCTTTAAGGCGGGTTTCAGAGCAGTGCAGATTTATCAGTACACACTAGTAGAACATCGTTTCACAGTGATGCGGATTGCTCCGTAAGGAACACGCTCCGCGTGAACTCCGCACAAGCCACCCGTGCGTTCATTGTAAGCGACTGTCTTTCGTGAATATCCGCACTAAATTAATGTTAATACTCGATTCTGAGGATTGCGGATTCTACGCATGCGGATGGCCCGCAGGCGGACAGTCCGTAAGCACTGCTGTGAAACAAGCCTTAAAACACTTTGTTATACGAACTACAGTACCGGCACGCTATGATGGCCGTTTTGACAGATTACAATACTGAGGTCAAATCTCAATTCATTATCGAAAAAAATATAATCAAATGCGAGTCGCGTCTATAAGTTTTTAGATTTATAACTAGTATTGCAAGGGCTAGCTTATTAAAAAGTTTTAATAAAACGAAAATAAAGACATTTACTTAATATATCGTCAATTCGAAACTGCTTCGCTTGTTTTGCGTTGAGCTTTGACGCGAGTTTGCCGGAGGTAGAAGTTGTGCTGGACAGCGATCCTATAACTGATGATCGTATTAGATTTCATTTTTAAAAATTTCGACTTTCGAAAAACAAATGCTGTTGAAAGTTGTGTCGTAAAATTATACATCCATAAATTTTACTGCACGGCACTATCGACAACAAAGTAGCTCCTCCAACGTAGTTATGAATTAATACGAAACTTGATGAGCGGACAAACGTCAAGCCGGCCATCATAGCGTGCAGGTACTTTAATTCGCGTAATAATTGGTCTTTAATTTGGCGTATCATACGTTTTGAAGTAACGTGAAATTTGTGAAAGCTTAAAGTTACTGCAGTCATCCATGACGGTCAAATACGCCGCGCAGTCTCGTCAACAACAACGTCAACAGTAAAGATGCCTGAGCTTAATATGTCGTCGTAATTATAACTTGAGGTATCGTCCATCTGCAGTAATATGATATTTCGGTGAAGGATGATTATGTTCATGAACGGCATGAAAGGTATTTAGATCATGTGAGACGATTAAATATGCCTTGCATCCACGCCGGGTACACCGCCATCTCTTGCATTTCTTATTCTTATTCTCTTGGTAGTAACTGTAACCTTTGTGCATGTAGTGCGTTTTACCGTTTAACAGTGTTATTGGGAAGACACCCTCTGGAAGAAATGTTTGTTCCATTAACGGAATATCGAAAAATAATGAAGTATAAATCAATATGTAAAATTTGTCAAGAAATAAAACACGATGGTGCGAATAAGTGCTGAAGCATATGCGTATGTACAAAGTATGGATAGAGCCTTCTGACGTGTTCATGTGCATTATGAATAATAATTTATTCTCTGCTAAATATAAACACATATATAAAAAATATATTATATTAGACACTAGTTGTTATACAAGTCCTATGCTAGTTATTCATTAATGACGCTTCGTGAAAATAAGAAACAAAAAATGTTTAGAGTTAGTAAAGTTAGTTCGTCATTTGGAGGGCACTGTATATGTTTTTATAACAAAGTTCCATAAACTGTGCAAAATTTATCAGAAAAAAAGCCTGCTGATATACCAAGCGAATCATTTTTCTCAGGTGAATCTGATGTACGAACGAATAATTATTTTAATCGAAGTGAAGATATCAAGTGTAATTAGCTTATTTGTGAAATAAAGATATTTCATTCGATTTAAAGTATTATTATCACTTGATTCCATCCATGGATTGACTTTTTACTCTTCGGATTATTTTTTTTTGTGTATTTGGCTTTTGTCCCACTGAGGACAATTCTGCCAGTGTCTTCTGATGATATTTCATTATTGGCACTAAATTAAGAAGCCGAAACGGCAAGGTTGAAAAATAGCTCGGTGATATTGATAGATAGTCCGTGGTGTCGCTCTTTAAACCACTGTTTAATTTTAATTTTGATAACAAAAATTTTACAATGATTAACAACAGTGATTTAAATAGCAACACTGGCAAAAGTTTGACAGATAAAATTATTATAAACAGTGGTGTACACAGCAACACTGCCAACAGTTTGACGGATAATTATATGAACAGTGTTTTAAACAATAACGCTATCCAAAGTTTGACAGACAATAATATAAAGAACGGTTTAAACAGCAACACAGTCAATTTTCTTTCAGTTGACTGATCATTATTATAAAGAGTGGTTTAAACAGTAACACCATTAAAAGTTTGACACATATTTATTGACAAGTGATTTGAACAGCGACACTCAAAACATTCACATATCATTGTTATAAATAGTAATAAAACAGCGATACTATCAAAAGTATGCTAGATAAAATTATTGTTACAATGGTTTAACGGGTTACGAGTTAAACGGCAAAATAGAGCCAGTAAGAGATTATTATTAATGTCACAGTAGGGCTATCTTGCACGATTAATGAGCTGTAGTACGAGATAGTAATTTGATGTATACCACGAAAGTCCATGATATCTATAATAATCTACTTAGTATTTTCCAGGTAATCTTAAATATCCTTGCGAGGTCATAACAAAAGGTCTGGGCGTGTGCAAATGTTCCTTTGGTTCCTTAACAACGTTAAGATGTTCATCAACATTAAGAGTGACGTAACAGATACTGGTGACATGACACCGCCATGTGTTTTTTCGATTTGGTGATTTAACGTAGTGATGTCCTTTGTACTTTAGAAAATTTGTTCCTTTTATTGAAATCATTATTTTGGCTGAAATAATTAAAAATTTACACTACATAATATAATCAATTACAAAATGTTACAAAGCAAAATTTCTCAGAACTTATAATTCTAAATACATAACGCAACAAACTCATAGCCCCGCGCTAGGGAAGTATCCCGGGTGACATGGACACACATAGACAACCAAAAATTACACCCAAACTCACGAGAGAAATATATGTAGGCCATACAAATATTTCTCGCGGCCCGGGAATCGAAGCCGGGAGCTCTGCGTGGCAGACCAGCATGATAACCGTTCGGCCACGGATGTAATTAATACATTATAATTTTAAATGACACTATAAAAATGACAATTGTAACATTTATTAAATAAAATCACTACAATTTATTTACCGTGTATTAATAGAATAAAGAAATTCCTTCCTTGCATGATAAAATGACAGTAGCAAA
>NW_020654878.1:5275757-5436949 GCF_003589595.1 Hyposmocoma kahamanoa | reverse complement strand
ACCATGGGACCTGTAAAGGGCCCGAAACGTCGGTTTGTTTGAAAAAACAAATATACGCGATTTAAACCCGGAAAAATAGTTTCATTTCCTATGTGTAACGATCGCGAAAACCCAAGAACTCGATAAATATCAAAGTAACTAACTAACGTCTACAACAATGTAGAGCTGTTTCAAATAATTATCAACCTAAAATTACATCTTAATAATAATGTATTTCCTACTTTTGGTAGTTTTAGTTGTTTTGAGGCGGGATAACCATTAATAACAACGATAAGCGAATAGCCTTCAAATTCTCATAGTGCAGATTAGATAAATAGATTATAGGTAACTATTAGGCACATTTGAAGGCCCAGCTGTATGGGTGAACCCGCAAGTAAACTTACGCATTTTACTCGCGGTGAAGTCAGTGCTCAAAATACAGTCACACGGCAAGCTAGCACAAGGATATTTCTACAATTTTGTTGTAGGAATAAAGCTGTGTCGGTATAATTATTTTGAGATTATTTAAACCCACAGGCTTTCAGGTAAACCACCTCAAGCCAAGTATGCGTTTATTTGAGCGCTGCATAAGGGAAAACGGTACCACGTGCAGGATACTTGCGCAAGTTTACTCGCGTTAAAGCTCAAAGTGCATATGGACTTTAATATCGTCGATATTAAATCGACGCATCGAAATATATTAACAAGTTTACTCGCGGTAATATCTGTCGTGTAGATAGGTCTTAAAATACTGAATTATATACATAATCTCCCTCAAATATATATATTTTAATAACATTTCAAATAAAAAAATACAAACTATATAGTAGTACAATACAAAATAAAGTAAATAAATTATGGTTTATTTAGATAATTTTGATTGCTTATGAAAGCTCTTTAAATTACACTAAAATTACTATGTTAGCAACAAATAACACGTTATAGAGTCATAGCCAAAATAAACTCTAGTATAAACAGTAAAGACAAACTTTCAAAGGATTACATTGCATTGTTTAGTAATAATACAGTAGGAATAGTGTAGTCTGAAGTAATACTTATTAGAGTACTAATACATTGCTAACAAAAGCGAACTATATACGTTGTGAAATTTTAAAGAACTACTTTTATCTACGAAAAACACAAACATAATATGACGTCAACAGCAACGCCGCCATTTCAAGAGGGTAGTACGTATTAACAGGCCGCACGGCCTCATCAGGCACTTCGTAGTTTATAATAAGGGTAGATGCCTATAACTTTTACTACCAAGTATTATTATCATAGGTACAAAACATTTCGTCATAACAACATAACATTTCATTTCATAAGTTTTGTCACGTTAGACGTTATAATTATAAGTAATATCTATCAGTTTCTAAGTTTCTATTGCTCGCCTTAACACAACATACAACCTGTCTAGTTTCGGCCTTAGAAATCATAGCATTTATCTAGTAAATCTACCGTCAGGGCATCTATGCAACGGCTTCGCAAAGTGGCTATGGACAAGCATACCATATTGAATATACATGTTATCATCGCAGCACATAAACGCTTTGCACCTTGGGAAGTTCGTACAGACCCATTTTTGTCCACTCTTCACTTTATATCTGAAGAAAAACGTGAATCCCTTGTAGTATGCGCAGTCTTTTCCACTTGTCATTGTGATTATTTTAGCTGAAAAAATATATTTGGATGTTAGAAAACTAAGTGATACGGCGATTGTTGTAGACTTTCGATAACGCAATGTTAATACTCTGTTGTAGCTCAATTGTTTATACAAACTTGATCAGGTATAATACCTGCAATCGTCAATTGAAACAAAAGAAATGAAACATGAAGAGAAATGAAGATGAAAACTATGTTGGCGTTTTAAAGAAAGTGTATTATTTCTCATCAACCTCGTTAAAAAAAATTTAAACTTTGAAGTAAAATAAACAGAAACATAAAGAAGTTTAGAAGTGTATTTATTTAGCATCTTTCTGCCACAAGAAATATTACAGTAACCAAAATAATAAAATGCCAAACAATGACATCCATTACATTGTCTCAGAGTAGGGATTAACCTGTACTATGGGTTCCAAAGAAAAAAAAAACCAATGTGACTCCACTACCCAGAATACTATTTACAATCTAAAAAAATAGTTCCTGAAACTTGTTTCACAGGGACTTGATCCAGGATCTCCTTATTTAGCGCCCACAAAGCTATTCTTCATTCATGCCATCATTGGGCCAACGAGGTCGCAAAAAATGGTCTCCATCTTTATCGGGTCAGTGCATTCACCCGGTAAGGGACATTCGACTTAAAGCAGATCGCTCGATTGCCTTTGATTTTTGAATCATGTTGGTAATTCTCTCAGTCATAACGCGAATGTCGCTTACATGCCCGTACGAGAACATTTATTTCTCTTGGTTTGAATATCATTCAAAATAATCTAATAGATTTATCGATAAAATGTGTTATTCTGAAACCATATAATTTAACAGGAAACTGACAAATTACTAAGTAGCTTTTAGATTGTGTTTGCTGATCATCATTGGGTTATAAAATATACTCCAATTTAATTTGCATGGAGGGCGCTTGCAAGACTATATTGTCAGTAACTCGGTCAGCCATTAAACCTTAACATATTTCCCAGAATTCATTCTCTGCAGTTTCACAGTCTTATGCTGGTGTTTTACTTCAGAGTAAGCTACAATTTCCATATTATCATTGATTACAACATAGGATCTGCAATTGGTGTATCCCGTGCACATATATTTAATGTGGTCGGATTTTTTGTTCTTGTAGTATAAAAAGTAGGTGTAACCTTTGTGGAACAGTCGCTGTTTTCCGTTAGTCATATCCACAAGTAGTGCTACAACAGCAACAAAAGTAAATTATAACAACGTTTAATGTTAATTTGATAGACATACGCTTTCAGATTAAGGCTGCTTATCCACCAGAGATGTGCGACGTAGCGTAGCGGTGTGCGAGGAAAAAAAATCCACCAATAGGATCACTTCATTTGACTAGCCTCGCTTAGCGCAGCTCCGGTGGAAAATGGTTAGCGTAGTTAAGTATTTGTACATACAAAATAACGAGAGATGTGTGCGAGGGATGCGGGCGAGGAATTTGTGTAAAACGGTGTAGGAAAGTAGAGCTACTGAAAGTATGACACTAACTGACTCCACGACACCGTACCCCGCCCGCGCATAGCTGAAAAGAGTCCGTAACGCATCCTCGCACCGCGCCGCTGCACACCCTCTCACCCCCTAACTACCTCGCACAGCTTTGGTGGAGAACATCACACCGTTCCCGCTACACAACTTCGCACTTCGCTACCTCGCACATCTCTGGTAGAAAGGCAGCCCAAGCGTCTTAAATGCATATTATCTATATAAATCACAGAGAAGAATAGAGTTTCATCAATCAGCAATATTTCTTATTTCAAAATGGCAATTTAAGTACTATTTCGTCGCCTCACTTTCTCAAACTAGTATCTTAAAAAATAATAATGCATTATATATACATATTTGCAAGATGATTTCACATCAAATTTCCTTCATATTCACACACTGGCTTTTACCTATTCTTAAAGTAATGCATTCAAATTAACAGCCTTGACAAGAAATTTAAAATAAATACAAATTTTTGCCATCTTCTGAATAATCACTCTTTATAAGATACGTGTTTGAGAAAGTAAGGCGTCGATTTGTTGTTGAACAAACAGTTCTTCGCTCTGCTTTGAGGCCTACCTAGGCCTCAGAGTCAGGACGGTTAATACAACGTGGTTTCGATTCAAACCCAAATTAGTTTTTTAAGAGTATCGAGTGTATTTTATCCGACTGCTCAAAAAGGTTTATGTGCAAAAATTATGTAATTCATAAACTTTTACTACAACATACAACATGATAATGTAAATGGATCTACTCAATTTTTTTGCCCAAATTATAAGAAGTGTACAATTTCAAGTTGTAAGGATCGATTTAGAAACGTCGTAGAAACGACCTGTTACAAAACACTCTATGAAAAAGTAGTTTAGCAAATTTAAAGAACTGTGTATATTTAATATATTTATTTAAACAATAACTTTCTCACAAATATAACAACTAACGCGATTTGACAAACTAGAAGTTAATGACATTAAACTTAATTATTCCGAACAGATAATACCATGTTACCTTTAGTAACATTAACGTTTCACGTAGCCACGTTGCGGCAACAGACGCTGGTTCGAGTCCAGTCAGATCGTAAGAATTTTTCTTTGTGTTTATTCGATCTTTAGCTATAATAATAACAAATTACTTGGAGAGAAGTTTTCATAGTGTTTAACGTATGATAGTGTGAGTTTTGGCGACAGCGGTTCTGATAGTAATCGAGGCTTAAGACACTTCCATTTCTTCCATGATATTCACTGACATCTCTCTTATGTACATCTTGTGGACCTGATGAGGATAATTGTTTGTCTAGTAAGCAATTGCTAGTACGTATCTTCCTAGTTAGGGGGTTTTCATAGTAGACATAGAAATGAGACTCCAGTGACTGTTATAAATGATTTATAAGGTGTTTCGCTATAAATCCAAACAAAACCACGTCTGTTCTAGTCGAAGATGTTTTTCGTAATGGCGGCCGCCTGTCAGCGTTCCGTTGATATCGATGATGATGATTTCGACTTGTTCTTATTTCGATAAAAGTAATGCTTGAATGAAGCACAGTCAGTTTTGTAACAAAATAAAAAAAATATTGGCACGATTCGCTAACACTAGGTGCAATACATCAAATTTTTGTTATTGTAGCAAATACGATGAAGACGACAACAATGGAGATAACATATAATTTTAGCGAAAATGAATTGTTTGCATCACAACATGTAAGATTTTGAAATGGAACGATATAACATGGCTTACACTTTTCCATGCTGTTTTGTTTTCCTCGCTCACGTATTTCATTATTACGGATTATTATTTTCGTAGGTACAAGGAGAAAAAAACGTTATAATTACTTCCAGCGCTTCTGTACTTTGCCTTAATTCAAGATACTGTCTAATGTCGACATTAGAAATCATAGTATTTATCTAGTAAATCTACCGTCAGGGCATCTATGCAACGGCTTCGCAAAATGGCTATGTTCAAGCATACAATATTGAATAAACAAATTATCATTGCAGCACATAAACGCTTTGCACCTCGGGAAGTTCGTGCAGACCCATTTATGCCCATTCTTGACTTTATATCTGAAGAAAAATGTGAATCCTTTGTAGTATGCACAATCTTTGCCACTTTTCATTGTGATTATTTGAGCTGGAAATATATATTTGGATGTTAGAAAACTAGATGGTCTTCTTATGGTAGACTTTGGAAAACGATGCGATACCTACTCTATTGTACCTCAATTATTCATTTATTAAAACTTGATCAGGTATGTAAGTCAATGAGGTATAAACATTTCACGATAAAGACCATGTTGTAGTATTGGCAGTGTTAAAGAAACATTTTTTTTTAATTTGAACAAAAAATTTAATAAATTTGTACCATCGGCAATCGGATTTCTCATCTAGCGGTTACAACGTTAACCACTGAGCTGCGCCACAGAGGTCTTAAAAAATAGTCTTCAGCATCCATCATGACTGGCAGTGCATTTGCGATATGAAGTGGCTCGCGTGGCCGCGTTTGGTATACTTTTGCTATCTCTCTCGGTCGTGACGCAAACGTGAGTGTGTGAGCGAAACAGAATTCGTTTGAAAACACATGTACTTCGTAGTTTGATTCTCATTGAACATTATCTCTTACAGAAATCTAAATATTAGGGTCTACGTTGTGCCTATAAAATTTATTTCAGTTTGATTAGTTAATATTAAAAATACGATCAAACTATGGTATGGACCGAGGTCTGAAAATGTTCTTGGGCATATTTCCTTATAGCATATATATTTATCTATCAATATGCGGCGGCATTTATTGTTTAAATGGTCTAACTGTTTATTATAAAAATCAATAATTTTGGTTTAATATAAAAACAATCCCATCTTGTTCTAGTTAACACTTTATTACAACAGTATTTTCTTAAATTATCTCCAACAAACTGCAGAATTAGCAAAACTGAGGAGCTATATGAAATTGAATATTTTTTTTCATATTTCTTGTACAGTTCGATGAATGTTCCTTGCTCTTTATTATTACGCCATCCTGAAAACGAGAACAGTTTACAAAATAGCCTTTTCTGGAAAAAATGCGGTAAACTTTTAATCAAACCAACTTTTTTCGTAAAAATCTTCATACGAACCTTAACAGTTAAAGAACCGGTACACTTGTTCTTTATCCTCTCAGAGCATCGCCAGTAATTCGCTCCATTTGTATAAACCTTCTTCTTATAATATTGATAACCGCCGTGTATAAGTGACACTCCTCTGGCAGATTCCACGACAACCAAATCATCATGTCGCACAAAAGGATAGGCTAAAGCTGAAAGAATACGAAAACGTCACTCAAAAATTGTTGCACACAGAAATATGGCGCGACTTATTGCTGTTCTCGTATGCGAGAATAGCAGTATCCCAACCCTACTGGAGTTGTCGCTCTCGCATAAGTCGCGCCCTGCCGTGCTAGCCCTACTGAAGTGGCACACCTTTCATGAGCAGTCTTACCGCGCTTATACTTATAATGACGCAACATATTCATAGCCTCGCACACACACGTAGAGAACCACAAATTACACCCAAACTCACGAGAGAAATAAATAATAGGCCATATACATATTTCTCCCGGCCTCGTAATCGAGCCCAGGACCTCTGCGTAGCAGTCCAGCATTGTAACCATTCGGCCACGGAGGCAGTTAAATGTGCAATGATGACATTTACAACTAATGTAAATTAAATCACAAGAAAATACAGGGTTATTTTTAAAATACTAACAACGTCGCAGGATTACTAACATCATAAACAACAACTTTTGTTCCATGACTTTTGGACAAAACATAATAACGTTGCCAAAAAGAAATTTTAGAATTTTCGTTGTACTATCTGACACTTTTTAAATCTGTATTTGGTAGAATAAGTTCAAACGTGCAAGCGTCATCGGCGCCATGTGCTGAACAAAGTTATTACCGTTTAGAGCGATGCTATTTAAAAATCTATTTATCTTTGTATGAAAGTAAAATCTGATGATTTATGAAAGTCATGGAACAAAAGTTGTTGTTTATGTTATTGATATTAGTCATATAGTCCAGCGAGTGTGTTAGTTTTTAAAAAATAACCCTGTATATTTTTAATTGTTGACTTTGACACACCATGATAATATTACAGTGATTTTACTACCATGATATTCACGTATTTTTTATGACTACTAGTTTGTTTAGTATTGTTAATGATAAAAAGATCGAACAAACGCAAATAAAATTCCCTTCGACCAGACTAGACTCGAACCAGCGACAGTTGCCTCAACGTGGCTACAACATTCCTGGTTCAAGTACAGTTGTAATTAGTGTTTGTTGTAATTAGCAATTGAGTTATAAGTAGCCGTAGAGCTTATTGTGAAAGTGTTCGTTTGGGGAAGCACTGCCACCTTACCTATTTCTGCCGCCAAGCAGTAATGTCAGCATTATTGTGTTCCGGTTTTTGAAGAGTAAATGTGCTGGTGACAGGCACATGGGACTAGTCAACTTACGTCTCAGGGTGACAGGCGCAGTGGCAGTGCCCGTAAGATCTTTGCGACTTAAAGCTCTGAGTGGCACTGCAACTGTTATGGACAGGCGTGTAGCTTACCATCAGGCGCACGACTTGTCCGTACCGTCACTTGATATTATAAAACAACAAAAGTTGGGTTGAAGAAATTTTTCTTTGTATTTATTTATCTATAACAATCTTGTACCTATTATGGTTTCCATGTTCACAGTACTATTACGGAAAAAAATATTTCTCATCATATTTACCAGTCATCATAATGACAATGCAAACTAATACAATATACAACAAAAAAATGTATTGTACACCAAAATCGCAACAAGTACTCGTATCTACAATATATACAATTAAATTAAAAAATCTTAGTTATTACTTAAAATGTTTAGTTATTAGAAGGTAAATTTAAAGTAAAAATCTCTTTTAATGCTGTCCTAGTTCAATAATAGACAAACATTGCTTTTTCATCGTTTCAATAAGAATTGGTAATGCCCAATAATTTTTTTTAACCGACTGCAAAAAAAGGAGGAGGTTCTCAATGCGACTGTATGTTTTTTATGTATGTATGTTACGCGATAAGTCCGGTATTTGGGAACCGATTTTCATGATTCTTTTTTGTTGGAAAGAGGGTACCTCCATAGTGGTCCCGTTTAATTTTCAAGAAAATCGTCCACCTCTAAGAGTGGCTGTTCACGCATGAAGGTTCATTTTTATAAATAGCGCCTAAATTTTATTATAAGGAGCAATAATTTTAATGATTGATTTTGCTATTCTCCAATTCAAGGCGTTTTTCTCTGAAAAATACTTTGAGTAGTAAGAACCGATTTTTATTATCTCCTGTGTCAAGTCCCTTATAGTGGCGAACTAGGGGATGAATCCGGGCTTGCTAACTGTTGTTGCTAACTTGTATGTTTTTTGATAACTACGATTCCATTGGAAATGAAACTATTTGTTCATTTGTAAATCGTGTATATTTGTTTTTCAAACAAATCAACGTTTTGGGCTCTTCCCACTCCCATGACCACGGCTGACAGAGATGATCAAGTCATCAACCACTTATGTCTAATATTAATGTAAATTATCTTATTCTCAACTACAGTTACAAAAATTATTAATTTAAATCATTGACTTACAATTATATGGACGTCGGGTCCGCGCTAAAAAGTGTCCGCACTTGTAAGGCGCTAAAATCGTATACAGAGGGCGACACCTCGCTTTAGTCTTCATTTGTTCTACGGACAGCGCGATACTGCGATGACATTACAATTTAAATTTCGAATAGGTTGACTTGGGACATTTTTTTCTTGGTTTTTGTATTAGACCCGTCGTCCATTTATTTGTAAGTCAATGATTTAAATACTTTATTTCTTTATTTACTAAAGAACATTCCAATTCACGCTACATAATATTTGTAAAATATTTTATTTTAACAAAATATTTTATTTGAATTAAATTACATTCATTGATTTAAAGGAAATTAGAAATAAAACATAATCACGAGTACTACTGCAGACTTACGTCTGCTTAGGCACATGAGATTTTTCATCAGAGGAAATAATACTTTAGGTTAGTTTTAATAGCAGTAGACTTCCTTGTGAAAGAGTACGCCCAGGGAAGTACTGCGGCTTTACCTATTTCTGCCGCCAAGTAGTAATGAGAGCGTTACAGCGTTCAGGTTTGGAAGAGTAAAAGTGCTGGTGAAATTACAGACACATGGAACCTGTCAACTTATGTCCCAGGGTAACGGGTGCAGTGGCAGTGCCCCTAAGATCTTAACGATTGAAAGCTCTGAGTGGCACTGCAACTGTTATGGATAGGCGTGTCGCTTACCACTAGGCGAAAGACTGTTCGTCCCATCACTTGATATTATAGGAAAAAAAACTTATTTTACATTGTCACGTATCGGGATAGATGTGAATTTATGTAACGAAATTGTAACTTTGGGAATTGTGTTAGGATGCGTTTCCACTAGAGATGTTTAAGGTAGCTAGGCGGTGCGCCCGTAAGATCTTTAGGATTTAAAACTATGAGTGGCATTGCAACTGTTATGGATAGGCGTGCCGCTTACCACTAGGCGCACGGTATTTAAAAAATAAACTAGAACTCTTTGTGGTACGTAGATACCATCTACCCTGTTGAAAATGGGATGGTTTAAGTAATTAATACTTTGCAAAAGTACATGTTAACAAATATGGAAGTAAATAAATCGTGCAAAATAACTGCGATTGTATTGTCTAATTTTTTAATGCGGTTATTTTTCTCACTCTTACTACGCAAAAAAATTATAAAATAAATGCGCTTGTGTTAACGCGTGTGTGGCGCACAGACGCCACCCTCAAACATATACCCAACATGTGTTTCGCGAAACACGAGGCATTCTCTACGAGGCATCCGGTGTGGTTGTTCATTGTTCGACGCTCGGCTGAAGAACAACGAACGGATTTCTTTCACGAATGAATTTACTTCCATATTTATTGGGATGTGTTTTAATTTCAATGGTCTCTAGAAAACATCACGGACTTCTTTCGAAAAGATCGGGGATTTGTCAAATTTAGTAATGTGTAGATTTATGTATGACATGTTCGCAAATTGTAGACTTATTTAAGCGACGGTGCTTGACTTTATTTATTTTACTTTTGGAAGATTTACAGCAAAATTCTTCACAATAAATAGTGTTAAGTAACACGTGAAAGTGCTAATTACAAATATTCACAAGTAGCACCAAAAATAAGTTATTAACTTTTTAGTCCGCAGAAACCAAAACGTTAGTATTGAAATGTATACATAATAATATTTTACACATTGAGAAATCACAGGTACATGTGCCAATACAGGGGAAAAAAAAGAAAAAATATTTAATCATGTAATAAAATCACATAACAGGCAACAACTCATATTAGTTCCGTCACGCACCGCTAGATGGCATTGGCGTCGAAATAGCAAATTGTGCATCGCGGTGTTAAGATGACTACTGGCGGCGATGCGAACATGAATGGAATCCAACTTACTACGCATCTAGCTCTGCTTCCTTGTTTGGACCTCCGCTTTAGATCGTTACTGTTGAACCTACTGCATCGTACTACGCTTTTAGCGCTGCTTCCTTGTTGGAACTGCGCTTTAGAACGTTGCACTAGTTGTTGCACCCTGAGCCGCTTCCTAATTGGAACGTGTGTACGGGTCCTCGACTAAGTGCCGATTAGGGGGGGTCCTTTCCCACTGCGATAGGTAATTAGGTAAAGTATTGCTTAGTAAACGTACGAATCGAATGTAGATTGGTACTGAACAGATCTATGTCAATAGACGATTGATTAATTATAATATTATGTTCTCTGACGTTTTGTTTCGTCCGTCTAATGTAGGAGAGGCCGCACTCGCAGTCAAGCTTATTAACTCCCGCAGTCCATGTTCTCCCATATTTACCCATTTCCAAATTTGAGATCGTGTTACATTTAAAGTATTCATAAACATTATTTTACAAACTCGGACAGTTTTTCCGTTCACAATAAAACTGTAACGCAGCGTAAAATTTCTTGGCGATTTACCCTCTACTGTTCCTTTGCGTTTCTTTACCTTTTCTACTCTATTTAAAACGAATTTGCGTCTTTGAATTTCGTCACAGTGGTTCCAATAGTATTCGAATATAAGCTTTCTGATATCCTCTGTGATGAAAGTATGACATCTATAACGAGAACAGGAACAGGGCTTTCCCATTTTTTCTTCTTTCTTTTCTTTACTTGACTTTGTTATGTCATCTGTGAGAGGTATATTTTCTAGAGGTGCGGTAAAAACTTCTTGATTGATCGGCTTGCAATCGTCACTGCTGCTCCAACCGTCTTCTGAAAATATTATAATTTTCATTTGATTGCGAACAATTTTATGCAATTACTCACGCACAAACATATTTTTAGACAAATCGTGTTACACCGATAAGCGACAATGCAATAAATACAAGACAAAAGCAAAAAATTCAAAAGTTTGAGACCAGAGAATTAATGTGGTTGTCTGGCGGACATTATTACTAAAGATCGCCTGTCACTCTTTCTATCTTCATCGGTTGTTGCTATAAACATCATCGCTAAAATTGTTTACGTTTTCTTTAAAAGATAAGAAAAGGTCGCTAAATTATTTGATTAAATACACAATTAACGCAGTTAGGAACAAAAGAAAGCTCATATTAAAAAAAATATTTTTTATTGTTGAACCCCTTTTAATATCTATGAATAAAGATATTTTTAAACTGTAATTTTGATTAGCTAGTAACTCGTTCCATTTTACGTCATTTTTTAAGACACTATTAAATTACGTCACTTTTTTAATTCGCCATATCGTCGCAACCATATAAAATCAAAGTAATCAAATTAACAATGAATAATAACATCTAACGTTACAGACACTTTTCGTAAAATTTTTACTAACCAGCATTCTTTCATCCTCAAAATATTTTTTTCCTTTCGTCGAGTTTACTTTCTTTAGAATTGGCTTTTTCAACCCATTATTTGACGGATATAGTCAATGTTAGTCTTACAAACATGTACAATTTCGTTGTTTACAATAAAACTCTACAAGTACGTGAAATTTCTTCGCGAGTCGTCTTGTACTCTTCTTCTTTGTACGTTACCTTTTGTAACCTTTTTTGTAATAAAATTTATTCTCTACTTTTTGTTGCAAACTTTGCAAAAGTAATCAGACATGGCTTTTCTGTCATCCTTTTTGATTTTAGTATGACACGTGTTGCACGTACAGTACAGTTACTCGCACTTCACTTGTATATTTTTTGCCGCTTTAACTCGCGGTACATTTTCCAAAATATCAGCAAAAATATTTTCGACGAAGGATTTATCATCGCCGTCGATACTTTCGTTTTCTGAAAGAAGTTAATAAATAAGAGCAGGAACATATCATATTTCGCAATTCTCTTTTATTTGTAATAAGAATTATTTCGAGCTCTCAGGTTTTTGCGACTCACCCGAGTCAGGCTTGATCATGGCTTGATTATGTAAAGAGCTCCAAACATTGGTTTTATTTATCAAAATAATTTCGTAAATCTTGTCATAAATATCTGGGGTTTGTCTGTTAACAAATTGTTTTCATCTTTCAATAGTTGCAAGTAACTGTAAGGTAATAACAGTGAATGATTTCAAAATAATCAGAAAACTAGGATTCTCATGTACTAGTTAAACATCGTTTTAACATTAGGTAGACGCTCAGGAAATGTAGCGCTGGAGAAGAATGCTTGGGGTTATCATGGACAGAATTTTGTTCAATTGTCTCCATATTCCAAGAACTCGGCATCAAGCAGCGTTTGTCTGCTGTGGAACAAATTTTCATTCTGAAGTTCTTCGGACACGTCTCAAGACGGAGCATAGGGTGTCTTGTCGTGCAGGACAGAGTAGAGGGCACTAGACTGCGCATAAGATCACCCATGCGATGGACCTACGAATTAAAGTCTGCTGTGGGTGGTCCTTTACACGAGTGCAAGAAGGAGTCGACTTTATAGTTAGCGACATATCGTGAGGCGAGACACATCAACGACTCTGTCAAGAGTGCAACGAAAAAGATTTTTCATCATTCGCTGTCTTCAATATTTAACATATTTCCCATTAGCTAACTGCCGATAGTTGGGCGGTGGATGACAGTGTCTCTCAACCGTTTTATATAAATTCTGTCCACATTTGGACATTATTAAGTATGAGAGACAATTGGAGCCAAAGGTGCAACTCCATCTGATTGTGTGTCTTCTTTCCACGTGTCGGTAATAAATATATTCATTCTTCTTTAAATACACTTTGTTGTTTCTGGCTAGAACCATGATTGTCACTGTAATATGGAGAGGATTTTATCTTTATTGATAGTGATCGATAAAACCACCTGTTTACTAACAATAACAAGCAGGGAAATTTTAATTGAAATAAAAGAATTGCAATTTTAAAAATCGTTTGTTTCACATAAAATATGTACAAAAAGTTATCAATTAAATTTGATTGTTACGGATAATTAATAAACAAATATGTGATTAAGATAATTTATCAAAACAAATATCAGGAATTCTCGATTTGAAATCACAAAAGCGCGCAATTAATTTACGATTCAAGTAAAGTAATACATTTTTTTTCTGTGAATGATATATTACAATTTTTTTCCGCCATTACGTATGACGTCATACACCTAGCAAGCAAAGCGTAAGATGGTGGTTTACTAATGTATGTAAGGTTTATTCGTGACAACTGTGGAAATGTCTGACTAGTAATTACACAGACGCATATAATATTTTTTCTATACCCATGAAATAAATATTATTTCAATGGCTCCACTAAATAAACATGCTACCGTCCACTAACTAAAACGCGCACAAATCGTTAAATAACCGTTTTAAATAGCAAAAAATAGAGTCCAAAATTCTCTTTTAAAAACAGTTAAAATTAGTTAACGTGTTCGACTTATCGGAACTTACAGTTAGTCATTAAACAATTTCAATATTCTAAAATTGGGTTATGGTTTTATATAATATCTCAAAACTTATTTTGTCACTTAGCCCGCATTTTAGTTAGCGGACGGAAGCGTGTATTACCTATACTAAATAAACGTGTGTTACATTTTATGCGGTGGGACCGTCAATTTCACAAACATTATGCATTTAATAAGAACTGTTAAGAATTTACATATTAAGTTAATGATTTACATTTTCTAATTACAAGCATGGAAAGTTAATTTTCTGGCTAGTTTTCTGTGCCTAATTTCGGTGGCAATTTGAATTAAGTAAATATTCTAGAATATAATTATGAAGTAGTACTTCATTGAGAGTAATATCTACCACAGAAATTAGGCAAACAAAACTAACCTGAAAATTACTAAGAAAAAATTGTCCATCGAAATTAAAAGACGATTGAAGGTATTCTTTTTTCAAATTAGACGTTCTGGAATGTGTGCCCTGTGGTTCATATAAACATGGTTAACATAATTCAACTTTTATTTCAGGTTCTTCTAAATATGTCCGTGGGTGTATATTAAAAATATGTATACAGGTTGTACTAAAATACTTAATAGGTTGTTTTAGTACAGGTTGTATTAAAACAACCTCGCAGGAGCAAATCACTAGCATCCATAAACAACATTTTTTCTTCCATGACTTTTTACAAAACATAATAAATAGGAAATGAGACTATTTTTCCGGATTTAAATCGCGTCTATTTGTTTTTTCAAACAAACCGACGTTTTGGGCCCTTTACAGGTCCCATGGTCACGGTTGACATGGACACAGGTTTTTTTAACAAACGTCGGTTTGTTTGAAAAAACAAATATACGCGATTTAAATCCGGAAAAATAGTTTCATTTCCTATGTGTAACAATCGCGAAAAGCTAAGAACTCCATAAACATAATAAATTTACCTAAAATAAACTTTTAAGTTTTTGTTGTACTATCAAACACTTTTTAGATCTGTTTTGTAGGTAAGTTAAAACGAGCGCCCGCCGTCATAAGCGACGACTCCCACCCAGTATCTATTTAAAAATATTTATGATGTTAGTAATATAGTCCTGGGAGTTGTTAGTATTTTACAAGGAACCCTGTATAATAAATATTGCTACGCTCATTAACATTTCATATATTTACCATCAGCCATTTGCACATAGTTGGGCGGCGGATGCCAATGTCTTTCAACAGCTTTGTACATACGCTGTCCACGCTTGGACATGATTATGTACGAAAGGCAATTGGACCCATAGATGCAACTCCACCTCACTGTATCTCTTCTCTCTACATCGCGATAGTAAACATATCCATTCTTTCTTAGATATTTTTTGTTGTTTCTTGAAAGAATCATTAATGTCACTGTAAAATGGAGTTGTATTTAACTTTATTAATATTAACATTTATTAATATACATATAACTAAATAATTGACTGGAAATGAAACTTTATATTTTTTTCAACGTCCCGGGCTTTTTACAGGTCCCATGGTCAAGGCTGTCAACACGGTACATTTTCCAACATTTAGCACTTAAGAAAACTTAAGAACTAAATCGACACTGGAAAGGTAACTGGAAAGGTCTAACGTGCATTTCGAAAACATTAACAAGAGAACGTAAAATAATTTTAAAAAGCTGAAACTGTTTACTTTCAGCTGTTTTTAACAAATAAAATTATAATCATGATTTTCTATGTAACAAATAAAATTATGACTATGATTTAAAAAAAAAAAAATTTTAAATAGCTCTTCTGTAATATTTTCCATGAGCACGTTACGCTTTGTAAATATATATTGGAATTTAAGTAGAAATAAAAATAACGAATTTGCAATGCTTACTTTTATTGCAGAAGCGATCTTATTAAGAAAGTCAATTATGAATAGAAAAGGCACATCGTCGGCTAAATTCGTTAATTTCGTACCTACATTACTGTGAAAGTTTGACTGTGGATAAAAATACATGACAAAATATGATTATACACCTTCATTTTATAACTAAAAAGTCTAGAAATTTTATTTTAAGTTTTAATTGCCCGATATTGCGCTAGATATAAAAAAATATATTTCGTTCAATAAAGGAGTTATACAAGGTTTTCAAATTTAGCCGACATAAATTTATCGAAATTTAAGTTGGCACATGAAAATTCTAAAAATAAGAATCAAAATGAAAACAGCGAGATTTTCAGGCAGTGACGGTATTATTGGTTTCGATGTGAATTTGTGAGTGGTTCTCAAAACATTAAAATTTTGAATTATAATTGTTGTTTTATTGTAATGCTTACTTTTTGGAACAACCTGATACGCTGGAAGCTATTTATTATTTCAGGTCTAAATTCACGCCCCTCATGGAAGAATATACGTGGAGTTACGTCAAAAACGTTTATTGCTCCATTAGATACAGAAAAATAATAGGGGTTAAAGTATGAAATTGCCGATTTGTACTGAAAATCTAAATTGTTTATTTTTTAAATTTTTAACAAATTTATTTAATCAAAATAGTTGCCATTATTATCTATACATTGCTGCCATCTAATGGGAAGGTTATTAATGCCTTTGCGATAGAACTCCGACGATCTAGACTGCACAAACTGTGTGAAAGCAGTTTGTACTGCCTCCTGGGAAGAAAACTTCTTGTCACGTAGATAATTGTCCAAATCACGAAAAAAATGGTAGTCCGTTGGAGCAAGGTCTGGTGAATACGGAGGATGACGAATGGTTTCTAACTGCAGTTCCTGAAGGGTCAAAATGGTTTCTCGTGCTGTGTGAGGTCTCGCGTTGTCGTGGAGCAATAATGGTGAAGATCGATTCATGAGTCGGGGCTGTTTTACTGCTAGTTTTGTCAACATGGTTCGGAGTTCGGCACAATAGACATCTGCCGTTATTGCTTGACCAGATCGGAGAAAACTATAGTGAATAACACCATGCTGAGACCACCAAACAGTTACCATTACCTTTTTATTGGTAAGTTTTGCTTTAGGACACTGTTGTGGCATTTGACCTGGGGTCAGCCATTGCATTTTTCTTTTTCGGTTATCATAAAGAATCCACTTTTCATCACATGTTACAATTCGATCCAATATTCCTTCATTTCTGTACCGGTTCAACACAAGTTTCAACACGCGTTTCTTTCTGCAGATCAGTCAAATCATGAGGCACCCATTTTTCGTATTTTTTTATTTTATTGATTTGACGCAAGTGAGTCAATATTGTGGGTAAGGTAACGTTAAACCATGCCGCTAATTCCTGGGTAGTTTGACTAGGATCGGCTTCCACTATCTCTCTTAATTCATCGTTATTCACCTGTGTGGGCGGTCTTCCTCGTGCCTCGTTCTTTAAGTCGAAATTTCCATCACGAAAGCGTTTAAACCAAAATCGCACGGTGCGTTCATTAGTAGACCCCTCTCCAAACGCAGCATTGATATTGCGGGCTGTTTCTGCCGCGTTAGTTCCGCGTCGGAACTCGTATTCAAAAATCACTCGAATTTTCGCAGTATCCATCTTTCTTGTCTAAATTGAATAACAAAAACAATTGAAAGTCGATATTCAAATGTTTCAAATTTAAAAAAAAAACAAAATCACAGAAACCATTTGAAAAAAGTTTCATTCGAAAACCTCAAACCATGAAGATTCTATGAAAATTCAAAGAACCTATTGCAATAAAACGGCAATTTCATACTTTAACCCCTAATATAACCCACATCCTCTCTAATTCTAGTAACTCTATCGACTAATATTGTAGAAAAAGTGACAAGAAGTGGAGAGAATGTGGGTTATATTTTTCTATATTTAATGGAGCCGTAAATATGTTTGACATAACTCACTTATGCCATTCTTCCACGAGGGGTGCGAATTATTTATTTGTTTTTTTCAGACCAGCGTTTCGGGAGCTTTACAGATCCCATGGTCATGGCTGAGTCAGCTGACAAATACACGCGACCCAGATCGAAAGAAAAATTTCAATAAAATTCTTACATGTCATTCCTAATCCCTACATTAATGTACAACAGGCAACAATATCCTGGTAGCCTTCCACTTTGAGTTCTAGACAGCCTTTTTTATGAAAAATATACGCACACTTACAGAGTATTTTCCGCCATTAAGGTTTTAAGACAATAGAGATCCGAAGAGGAAAGATGTTTGAGCATCTGATACGTCACAACAATTTTTTTAGCAGCATCAAGATCGAAGGAAAGATAGGCAGAGGAAGACGAAGTTATTTAGATCAGATTAGGGATAAAGTGAATGTCGTGTCTTATCAGGAAATCAAAGTTAGGGCGTTGAACAATAACGAATAAGAAGAGGGAAGAAAAAACCCACACTTCTTCACAATCTCACTTGATAATACATATGACGTAGTCTACTGCACTCCTTTGCTACGCGCGTTGAGGAGGAAGCAAAGCGCTTCGTGTTACTTATATTAAGTAGCAAATATATTAACTTTTAAATATATTAATTAATTAGCATAATTATGAAAGGGAGGCGCGCCGATGTCTGTGCCATTACAGACAAGAAAATGAAGTCATTATACGGAATTATCAAATAACTGTATACTTAGGCCCAGCGCCCATTGGCTGGATGGTAGGCACGAGATCCCTCTGCATGCCCACATGCTAGAGCACACTAACGGCAAATATGTAGCAGTGTCCTTAGGCTGGTCGACCGAAGTGTATCGTCGCGACATCCTGCTCGCGGTTAGTTCTATTTAGATCGGTTTCAAAACAAAATGACTTAAAAAAGTTTGCTTTTTAAAATAAGCACTTAAGCACGCTCTTCATTTTAAGCGTAAGCGTTGGTCAGTTCTATACCCAACAATTTCATTTTTTTCAACGTGCCTAAATTTCAAGTCCCATCATTTATGTTTCCTAAACAAATTGATTCGTCAATGTGAATAATAATTTTATAAATTAATAAAATTTATAAAACTCGTGTTTTACAAATAGGCTTACTTAACGTAAAACCTGTAGTGGTCTTGCTTTTCGCTAACAACGTTGCAAGCTCTTTTTAACACAAAAATCTAAAAAAGCTTTTCAAAAAGGCGACAATGTTTAAACGTTTAAAAAATAAGCAGTTTTTCCCATCTCTAGTCGTAACGTTAAAGATAAAAACCTGCCGAAGCATCCCGAAAGCTGCCGAGGCTTTTCGGAGGCAGCCGGGTCGGTATCTCTAAGCTTACGGTGGCTTTTTTTCGTTACGTTACGTTAGCTACGATAATTGTCAGTGAACTTTCAACTATAATTGAGGTATAATATTACTATTCGTCACCTAAAAATTTCCTGCCGTGCCGTCCCGATAGTGGTCGCCGGGCTTTAAAGGACAAAGACGATCTCAGTGAAGCAGCGTTAATTGGACTTCATGTGCGGTAAGAGATTACACACCCGTAACTTGATGTTACAAATGCCAACAATATGGACACTCTGCAAAGTTCTGCCGGGACACAGAGCCCACATGCGGCCATTGCGGCGGAGCAGGTCACCCCATCAAGGAATGTCCTAGGCTCGCAGAGCCCGCGAAGTGCGCAACCTGTGTACACTTCAACAAACCTGCGAACCATAAAGCAGGAGACGAACATTGTCCTGCTAGGAAGAACGCAATAGGGAGGCATGTGAGTAACACTGATTATGAGGGCGCCTAGAGCGCTTCGTTCCTTCTCTAACACAACCCAAACATGGGTACCATTGTTAACGATTTAGCCCAAGACATTGATGCAACTTGTGAATATAGTTCAATAACATGCGACCTAGTTAAGTGCTCCTCGTTTATTTCTATGTATTCTAATTTAAAAATAGTTCTACAGAATATTAGAAGTATTCATTGCAATTTTGACGGTCTTTTATCGTTGTTAAACCCTATTGATTTTGAACCTGACATCTTTGTTTTAACTGAGTGTAGGTAACTCAAAATCACCTCAATTCCACATTTAGATGGCTATAATTCATATGGTAGTAAGGAAAGCAATGTACTTCAAAATGATGGCGTAGCTCTTTACGTAAAAACTGACTTATCAAACATCTTGATAGAGGAACTTAAAATAGTGGACGCTAACAGCGTGATTTTTAAAATTGGTAATGACATTGCAATTGTTGCGATTTATCGCTCCCCTTCACACAGAAACATCACAAATTTTTTGTTTTCCTTAGGTGACATTATGAAAACACTTTCATCTTTTCGAAATGTATTCATTCTTGGTGACCTTAATATTGAGATTAAGAACGACAATGAAGATAGCAACTCAGGCGAATACTTAAACCTAACAGCTTCTCTTGGTTACCTCCAACCCATCTTCATCCGATGAGAGATCGTAATTGCTTAGACCATATATTAGCCAAAACCATCCTTACCGTAAAAACTATAGTGTTAAAAACTGCCGTGCAAACTATAGTGCAAAAGAATTTCAATAGAACCCAGTTTATCAATTCCTATACAGAACTGAATAAGGAGGGTGTGTCTCGTGACCTTGCAAGCTTAGATATGTCACCAATATACAACTCAACTGACGCCAATAAAGCAATGGAATATTTGATTAGCTCGCTCACTAAAATTATAGAAATGAATACAACAACTAAAAGATTTACGCGCCGCTATAAAATAATTAAACCTTGGATTACCCCAGGCTTATTGGGCTGCATTAAAAATCGAGATAAACTTCATAAAAAACTTGTTAAGTTTCCGAACAATCCCATATTTAAAACTAGTTATTATAGATATAGAAATTTCTGTAACAATCTATTAAAAAAATTAAAACGTCAGTACGAAAAGACACAAATAATTAATGCAGGTCGTGATAAAAAGAGATTGTGGAAAGTCATCAAAAATATTACGAACATGACCAACTCCAAATCGTCTGCCCAGCAACTAATAGTAAACACAGAACATGCAGCTCAAACTGTTAATTCAGCAAATTCATTCTTCACTAGTGTAAGAAAACTTCTAGCTGAAAAGGCAAAAATCAACGTCCCACTTTCAGCAGTAACCATGACCTCGTCTCACGCCTCACAAATGCACTCATTTGCCTTGATCAACACTGACGAAACTGAAATTGAAAACATTATCATGACTTTAAGAAATGACTGTGCAACAACATAAAAATTGTTTGATTCCACCCCTCAATTTAGGTTCAGAACAGGGCTTTCGACGAATGACGTAGTTGATGAACTGACTGATTACATTGTAAGAAATTTGGACTCGAAGAGTAAATGTTTAGCTATTTTCCTTGACCTCGCAAAAAACTTTGACACTATAAACATACCAACACTTTCAAACAAGTTAGAAGTACTTGGAATTAGATGAATGCAGCTCAAACTTTTACAGGACTATCTTTCTGACAAAAAACAGCGCGTGATGATTGACAAAATTATGAGTGACGAATTACTGATTGAATATGGTGTTCCTCAAGGAAGCATACTAGGTTCAATCCTATTCCTTGTCTATATTAACCAACTATGCGCTATTCCCCTCTCTGGTGGCAAGATCATATCTTACGCCATTGATACAGTCTTATTATTCAGCGCCTCAAGTAGGAATGAAACATTTTCATAAGCTCAATTTGGTTTTAACACAGTAACCGAGTGGCACAGAGCGAAGAAAACTAAATATATGACTTTCTCATACAATATCTCCTCACAACCTCCAGAGAATTCTTTCAATAGTAGCTCACCATTGTACAAGCCCTCGAATTCATCTAAACCTCTGTGCTTGTCTAACACTGGACAGCACAAACGACTTTAAATATTTAGGTGTCATGATTGACAAACATCTAAATTTCAGACACCATATTGTAGCGCTTACTTCTAGAGTTCGAAAATCGATATATGTTTAAAAAAATTTAAGATATGCAGCTAGCAGCGCCCTTCTCAAATCAGTGTATTTAGCCCTCTGTCAATCATTGCTACTTTACTGCATTACATCCTGGGGCAATGCACATAGGACCACCCTGATAAACTTGGAAAGAGCGCAGAGAGCTGTTCTTAAAATCATCAACTTCCGTCCTTTCGATTATCCAACCCGCAAACTCTTAAACGAGTGCGATGTCCTCTCGGTTCGGCAACTGTTTATCCAACAAATAATTTTGAAAAAGCGCTCAATTACTCCATTTGATTCCGTTACTTTAACCAACCAAAGACGACTCGACACCTTTCATCTCGTGCACAACTCCGCACAGCATACTCGCATAGATTCTTTTGCTTCTTTGGTACATTCCTTTACTTTAAATTCAATTCTAATTTGCATTATTTCGCCATGAGTAAAATAGAATGTACAAGGAACGTCAAATTGTGGCTTAAGAGTAAGACTTACAATGAAACAGAGGACTTGCTGGAAGTGTATTCATAATTACAATTTGTTGTTTTATATAGGTAACCATTAATTTATAACTACTAATTATTTTATTGTTAAATATAGAAAATCTATTTTTAAGCTGTAATATAAAGAAATTTGTATAAAAAGATGCCTAAAATACAGGTATATATTTACTTAGTTTAGGCATCGCAATTACACATTAGATGCTTTAAAATATATAATAGCTTTATTATGAATAATGTATGATCTAGATTCCCCTGTTAATTCTTATTTAAATACTGTAATAGCTTTATTTATATTTGTTTTTACTTATATTGTATTAGATTAAGTTATATTGAAATAAATTTATCTTTATCTTTAACAGTATTAAAAATCAGTATCATAAGTCGCAAAAACCTTTAGTACCACACTTATACATATCCTTCTATCTGCAAATATGAAGATGCTTATAAGCTAAGGTGATGATGATATCTACAAATAACAGATTAAAATTTGACGTAAGTGCCATCAAGTAACCTTTTGTACTTAGGCCTTTCATGTTTATGGCGTTCAACCACTTTAATCAATTTGCCTTCATAAGAAATAATGATATACGATTGACACTTGTAGGATTGTGTGCAGACCCATCGCCTTCCCATGTTTAGATTAACTTGATGAGAAAATGTATAGCCATCTTTGACGAGATATTGCCTGCCGCTTTTCTGAAGAGTTATAATTTTAACTGAAAACATTAATTAATTTCTTACAAAATGGTCGTGCAATAACTTATTTCTTAAATGATTATCATTAATTACAGGTTTCTTACCACGATACGATTTCTTTTTATTTTCCCGATATTTTGGAACGGTTACACGCTCCATGGTCACGGGTTGAGTCAATCATCAGCTCAAAAATCAGTTCCGAAATATCGGGGAAATAAAAATCATATCGTGGTAAGAATCATTTAGTGAATAACCATGAAAACCTTAAAATCTATAAACTTATTTCTTTCATCAACCCTATTGCAGTGGACATGACGTATGTATTTTACATAATTTATGTAAAATTTAAGAGATTTTACGTTTTATGCATATATAAAACGAAAGAAAAATGTTTTGATGCTCAAAAAATGTTCATCATTTTTTTCATAAGATTTTTTTCATAAGATTTATTTGTGAATAAATATGTAAAACTACGATAATATTATTAAGTAAAATGTTCCTTTTTTTCTCGAAAGTGTGACGAAAAACAATTGCATGCTACACGGCCTGAACAGAAATTACAAACATTCGGGCCATTAAAGAATTTGAATGTTACACTCCGTTTGTAATTGCCTGCTTACCGCTTTCATGGTACAAGTTGCAATTGTGATAGTGATATCATAGTTTTAATAATGTAAAACAAGAAATAAGCATTGTTCATTTAACACAAAACAGCATAATAAAAAATAAAACAAAAAAAAGATTTAGAAACAACTTTATTAGCTATGAAAGTTGTACTACAGATGTTCTAAGTTATTAACAAAATGTACGCTGCAAAGCTCATACAAAGTCTCGATTAATTAATATTTTGTTTATAAAAAAGTTTTAATTCTAGTTATGAAAAATAAAATGCTATATGTGCTATTATAAGTAAAAAATAAAAAAATAAAAAAATAAAATGCTATTATAAATGTAGGTTATTGGTACTCACGTCTGCACGTATAGCAAAGTACCAGTTTTTGATATTGATAGCTTGAGCTCTGCGATAGGTACTGCGACTATAACGTGTGCCGTATCGCCATCAACGTTTTTTCAAACACTCTTTGATTACTTTCAGTAAAAGTGTTATTATATTTTAGTGTTTTTTAAAACACCTGGTATATATCACGCTGTTCGGAAGGTCATCAGATGCCACCGCCGAAGAATTTACGATTAGCGTAAATGTCTAGTTCCGTCTAAGTATGTATATACAACGTCTTCTAAGTCAAACTCAATTTCTCTAATACTCTTTTTCTCTCTCAGTACTCTAATATAATAAGTATTAAAAAACTATGTAGAGGATACGCGTTTTCAGCATGCATCTGATAAGAATTCTTAACACATTCACTGCCCGCGTTGTTTCAAATTAAATGCAATAATTTATTTCTTTATGCGTTTTGTTTGCTAATGTACCGTGGCAAAGGGGATACTCTTAAAAATATAGTTTTTATTTGAAGTATAAATATTATTATTAATAACTAGGTTTTAAGGTTAATTTTGTAGTTGAACTAATTGGACGAAAATATTATGATTTATTCAAATAACTGAGCTAATTGGAATATTTTCTCCTATTAGTTCAACTGATTGATTTTATAGTTAAATTAAGTGGAATAAATGGCTTATAAAGGTGTCACAATAACGAATTTTGAATCACCGTGATCCGATCTGCCTTGCAGCATAAAAAGGTTTTATGTAATTTTCTTGCAATCATTTGTAAATACACTTCATGCAGTCTAATAACAACAACCTAATATTAATAAAACACTTGCCTGAATTTGCTCAGTACCTCAAAACCACAAGTGAATTTGAACGATCTCTCTCTTTCACAAGGAGCTTACTGCTACTGATCTTGCATTTATATTTGATCGCTCAAATATAAATGCAAAAAAAGAGAAAGTATCTATTGGAATGAAACAGAACTTTGCCAAAGTCACGAATCTCTCAATAGATAACGTAACAAATGGGAAGAAAAGTATCAATAGTTCTATCAATAGAACTGTACAACAGAAATAGTGGGGGAGAAAATTGTCAGTATTTCTGTGAAGAAAACTGTCTATTTAACAACAGAACAAGGACAAGAAAAGTACAAATAGTTCTGTCAACAGAACTGTACAAAGAACTAGTGGGACTAATGGTATTAAAATTGCGCCAACTATATACATTTTAGTGGCGAAGGGTCCATATAAAACTATATACAGAATTATTTACAAAATACTAACATCTTCACAGGACTATATTACTAACATTATAAACAACAACTTTTGTTCTATGACCTTTTACAAAACATAACAAATTTACCAAAAAGTTTTACTTGTACATCTGACACTTTTTAGGTCTGCATTTGACAGTAACGTAGTAAGTTCAAACGTGCAAGCGTCATTTCTTACTGCACAGAGTTATCATCGTTGTTGTTGTCTAAAATGTTAGTAATATAGACTTCGGAGGTTGTTAGCATTTTACAGGAATGCCTGTATATGAAACATGGCTGTACAATGGAAATCGTAATACAATATCATTGGTTATTACGCGAAAAGAGAAAATAATCTTTGTTAGTGCTTATGAAAAATCCAGCAATGGAAAAGCATTGATGATTAAACTAATTTTTCGGATCTAAATCGCGTATATTTGTTTAGCAAATTAACGTTTACAGGTCCCATGATCTGGCCATTTAAATCCGAAAAAATCATTTCCAAGTTGTAAACATCGAAAAAACCTAAGAACTCGAAATAAAAAAGCAATAGAATGACAAGTCGATTATTTTTACAAGAAACTTTCATAACCGGGTAATAATATATTATTTAAATTGCAAAAGGTTATTCAAATTAGTTGCTGTTGGCCCATGGTTATGAACAGTCTGTTGTTTTGTAATCTGATTCATATCATTCATAATAATAAATGCGGGACATTTGGACTGTCGGTTTTTTGAGCATGTCCATCTAATTGTATTTACCTCCATAGCCTTTTCTTCGTCATAAGCGTACTCTTTGAGAATTAACACCTTCTTTCCTGAAGCAGCTTCAAAAATGCCGCCGACAATGTTTTGTTTTGACTGGACAAGAGATGCCTTTTTAGTGTTTTCTGAAAAGAAAACCAGACTGTGTCATATACTATTAAACGATAATTCTACTGTCAGTAGTTGAAGAGTTGGGTAGCCTCCAGACGTTCCGGTTGCAGCATCAGAGAAAAGTTATAATACTGTGAAATATTGCAATTTATATAGTATACGAAATTTCAAGTCGATCTGACAAGTGGAAGTGAAGTAAATATTCATTATATGACTGAAATCACTACACTACGTCCGATTTGTATCAGGGGGTCTACTCTCGATCTCCGTCCGACATCCGTCCGAACCAATTATTGCCAAACAAGCAATACCTGACCAAATGAAAAGACGCGTGATGCGAAAGAAGCTTCATGCTTGATACTTGTCTTTTAATTTCGTCGAATATTACTTATTTGACAGTAATTGTTTCGGACGGATGTCGGACGGAGATCGAGAGTAGACCCCCAGTTCCGAATCCGAGAAATGACGGTCCGTAATATCACAGGGATCATTTTATCTCTAGTTGACAAGCGATATTCGTATTTTTTCGAAACACAAAACTGAGACGCGAATTGCTGCGATGCGATTTCGTGCCACAAAGCATCTCACTGCCACGGTTCGGGTAACCATTCCTTCGACGATCATCACCCGTACTGAACGTTTTTTTGTAAACTAGGTAGCGACATGGATCGTAAAAAGAGTGTTGCACTGCAGTTATTGATAAGAAAGTATAGGAAAAAAAGATAAAAAAGCTTAACATCAATTCGCAAATTCTTGCGAAGCGTCGTGTGAGCTTGTAGATTTCTGCGATGCGACGTCGCATCGCAGTTTTGTGTTTTGACTCTTAGTTCACAAGAGACATTCGAAGTGGGTCCGAGTTTTCTAGATTTGTATAGCTCGGATTCGGAACGAATATGAATCGAATGCATTGCGCAAATGCGCTAAGGGGGCTAGGAGCTGATGATCTTTAAACAACGAGCTGATGTTCATCAAATATAGCGAAGAAATTTTTCTTCTTGATTAAACCAGCCTTTAAATTAAAACCGCTTCGAGATCAGTCCATCGGTTTCGGAGTTGCAAATTTACGATGGCATAAACAGACGCGCAGATACATAGACAACCTATTTCTGATGCCAAGCAGAAAGGTGAACAATACTGTTCTGGGTTCAAAGGGTACGGATGTTGATGAAATAACAGACACATGACACTTGTCAACTTTCGTCTCATTGGTGACCGGCGCAGAGGCGGTGTCCCTCAGATTCTTGCGATTTAAAATTTTGAGTGGCTTTGCAACTTGTATGAACAAGCTTGTCGCTTAGGCGCACGACTTGTTCGTCCTGTTATTTGGTATCATAAAAAAAACCAAATGCTTGAAACTTATAACTCTCCCTTTTATGCGTCAGGAGGTAAAAAAGTGAGTTTGGGATGAAAACTTAATCTGATACATTTTTTTTAAAAATCCAGTAACGTATTGGAAGTATTATCACAGAAGATTCCAAATGTACCACTGCTATAAAGACTAAAATCGCAATAGCAAAACAGGCTTTCCATAATAAAAAACACATTTTCACTTCTAAAATACCTATACAATTGAAAAAAAGATTCATCAAAACCTATGTCTGGAGTGAGTATGAGTGGAGCACCGCACTGTATGGATGCGATACGTGGACAATAACATTAAAAGATAGAGAGTGAAATTGGAGTTATTTGAAATGTGGTGCTGGATGCGAATGGAAAAAATAAAATGGATTGAAAAGACATCAAATGAGGAAGTTTTGGAAAGGGTTGGAGAGAAGTCTTTTAAATGCAATCGGGGGGAGAAGGGAGAAAATGTTTAGACATAATTGAGGGGAGGATAAAAGGGAAAAGATAAAGAGGAAGACCGACAATGGCGTATAGTGAACAAATAAAAAAGAAGATCAAAGTGAACAGCTATAAAGAGGTCAAAGAACTGGCTATGAACCGTGAAGAGTGGAGAAGGCTACAAGAGTCTAGCTCTTAAATAAGATGATGAACGTATATTAAGTAATATGTGATAACGTGGGCTACAAGATCAATGTCACGTCTTCACACTAGTAGTAAGTGAGAAAGGTAGAGATATGTGGTTCGTAAAAATTTTGACTACTGATTTTAACGTGGTTCACAACACACGCCAGTCCATTATATGATTACACCTCTTCTCCCATCCAAATAGTTGTGGATCTGCATCATTAACCATGTATATAGCAATCTAGAATGAAGAAATGCTGAATGGTTTCTGTTAAAATTTAAACATCAAAGAGCTTTCCATAAATTTAATGATCAAAAAATGTATAAATATACAAATTAGATTAAATACTCATAGCTATATCTACTATAAAGTAGCTTGTTGTATTTTAAAATAAAAAATTCAAGTTATAGTAAAAAAATAAATAAACTTTGCATTTACATTTTAAGATTAAAAATCATAATACAGTAATTATTATTTCATTATTCATAGTATATTTAAAATAAATTACGTGGTTAAGGCCTTTTGAGACTGTTACAAAAGGCAGTATCTTCAGAAACTCGTTATAACATATTTAAAAAATTAATATTATACTATTCTCGTAATGTTAAGAAATTTTAAAGAGTATTCTAGGCCACGCGAACGACCTTTCAAATTTTTCTTCTGAGGTTCTCAATTTGGACTGTATTTTTTTGTATGAATGTTACGATAATTTGCATTTGTGAACCGATTGTGATGATTATTTTTTGTTAGAAAGAGGTTACCTCAGTATTGATCCCATTTCAATTTGAAGAAAATATTCCACACGAAAGGGTGGCAAACTAGGTGATGAATCCGGTTTCGCGCACTTTCCGCTAACCGATTTCAATAAAACTTTGCAAATATATTTAATTCCACGTACTTTTAACTTCGGTTTTTTTATATAAAAACGTTAAAATTATGTAGTTAAAAAGTTCAACTCTGGTTTGGCTGTTGATTCAATTGTTCAAATTGACTCTATTTTTTATTGCATTATTCAATTCATGAAAAGAATCTGAAGTTCGTTTTTCGATATTTCTAATTTTATTAAAGATATAATGTAGGAAATGAAACTATTTTTCCGGATTTATATCACGTATACAAACAAATAAACCGACGTTTCGGGCCCTTTACAGGTATCGGACCTGTAAAGGGCTCACGTCACGGTTGACTGAGGTGGTACAGTCTTCAACCAGTTATGTCTAATATTGATGCAAACCACCCTATTTTTTCACTATAGTTACAATAGTTATTAATTAAATACCTTATTTTTAATTTTACAAAGAAAACGTTCCAATTTACGTTACATTAAGTTTTACAAATTATTTTATTGAATGAATTTTTATTAAGTTCAATTTATTATTAATTAATAATAGATATTAGAATAAACTAAAACTTATTAATTAGTACTGCAGTCTTGTCTGTTTGGGATTTTTCATTAGAGGAAATACTAGATACCAAACTGGTGGTACGGAGAAACCATCTTCCCTGTTGAAATTAGGATTTTTTTCATTTCAATGGCCTCTCGCAGCATCCTGGGTAGATAACGGACTTCTTTTGTTTGAAAAAACAAATATACGCGATTTTAATCCGGAAAAATAGTTTCATTTCCTATGTGTAACAATCGCGAAAACCTAAGAACTCGAAAGATATAATGGTTAAAGTAAGTGGTGGTGGTGCAGGGATGGGGAGATGTTTAGTAACTTTTTAGCAGACCGTCATTAGTACCATAGTATAATAAGACAAGCTGGGCAACATCAGCCTATTTGCACATCAATGTCTTCTCTTTACTAGGAGCATAGGGTTGTCACATTATTATTTTAGTTGTACTTACCTATAGGTTGTAAAAACATTATTTAAAAAAAAGTTTAAAATGTATAAGTTAAAATGAAAGTTAAATACATCACAGAAATAACCTTTGTCAAATGCAGTACTTACGTACTAATATATAGTACCAGCAAATAAATTGGTACCTCGATTATGGGATTATGATTATGAAATAGAAATGAAATGCTGAACAATTCTGAATTTGAGTCACTCTTGTTCAAACTACTGTAAAAATAATAAGAAACATGTCTACAATTTCTTGTAATTTTTTAAATACCGAGTGAGTGCTTCAATTTTGTAACTTCGCGACGCTAACGCGACTTGCAACGTGAGTGCATAGCGAGATTATGCGAATGTGTGTTGTTCGTACAAGACGCGCGGCGGAGGTGCACGAGTTACCCAACTTGTCTTATACCATGGTAGTACGTAGTTTATAATGCGCCATTAAATATGTGACGCCTCAAGAAGAATTCTAGAGAAATTTTTGTTGTGTGATAGTTGCTTTGCATCCGCTACTTTGGAAAATAATATTTTCCGAAATAAACATTTTAAATAGTTTTTATTTAGTCAATAAGTCAAAGCCTAATAATTTTTACTGTCTAGTCATTATCATCATCAACCAATATACGCCACACTGCTGAGCACGGATCTCATCTAGGAAAAGGATATAGCTATAGTCGCCATGCTGGCCCAATACAGGAACTGTAGTTTGATCAAAAGTTCCCAATATTATTTTAATAAGGTATATTTATACAAGGATAAATAGTTAAAATTATTTTCGTGGTGATATAGCTCTTATACTTCCTATTACAAAGTTCATATTTGTATATTTTATCAAGTGAGCAATTATACACATAAGTAATGAACTTTTTACTAAAAGTACTGCTTGGCTTTCTAAAATTGATTACCAAACATTTTCTAAAGGCCCGACTACAACGTCGAGGTTCACTGCGAAGTAAACGCACGAGAGTAAAACCCTGCCGGAGGTATCACTTTCAATTACGTACATTTACTACACAATCGCGCACCTACTTGACTTGCACACATTTACTCGCGGAAACATGATCGTGTAGTCAGAACATTAGTCATATCATAAGTCAATAAGGTGCCTTTTTTATAATAGCTATTGGCAAAGTTAAAATTTTCCAAGCGAACTTTTCGTGTCAATTAGCAGATTAATTTCACAACAGGTTACTAGGTTCACATTTTTGTTATGTATGTTACGCAATAACTCCGGTTGCGATTTGTAAACCGATCTTGATGATTCTTTCTTTGTTGGGAACAGGGTACCTTACTTGTGGTCCCATTTAAATTTCAAGAAAATATTTCAACTCTAAGGGTGGCAAACAAGGGGATGCATGACTTTTGAGGTCGGTTTTTATAAACTCTGTACCGATATCTGTATTAACCTGTGAGTTTTACGATAATTGCGAATCATTTTCTCGATAATTGTAAATGGAATTGTGTTTCTTTTCAATAATTTAGTTTTATAAACAACATTGACCCGCCAAACTTATTGTTTTTCGTTACCAATTAATTAACAGGTATTCAAAATGACCGCCATTTGCTTGGATTTTTCAATACAAATGAGGAATCCTTAAAGGTACTTCTAGATAATAGATAAAACTGCTGGAAGGTTATAGAAATTCTCACATTATTTTGCAACGAACATATACTATCATTACATCACGTAACACGATTTTTCTGGGTTATCAATATCATGTTCTAATTGGTTCTAAACATGACAAAACTTTATTTCACTGCAAAAACCTTGTTTTTGTGGTCAGGACAACACGTACCATTAAGAAAACGTACAAAGAACTATGGCGAACTCCCATATAAATTTTTGTTGACATAATTTGTAAACGTTTGTTTATAACACATATGTGAACATATAGAATTTAAATTCTTAACTAATTTGGTTTTGGATTTACTATTCTGAGAAGTCCGGAATTAGAGATATTCTAGTTTGAAGCTTTGGAGGTTATATTCAACATAATTGAATAAAATATATTCAGTGTATTATTATATCAAAATAAACAACAGAAGCTTTAAACGGAGTGAGTAGAAGCTGAATGGTGGCCGTGAGTTTGTGACGTGACGAAAGTTCAGAGGAAAATATTTTTTATAAAGTATGGTCAAAAGGCCTGAAGTTAAGCCATAATAAAAGAAAACTGAGTTATACATACCATGTCCTGGGAAGTGAATATACTTTTTTGTGAAACATGCCATCTATTCTATTCTATTCTATTCTATTCTATCACTGATATCGGGAACATTTTTGTCGGTATTAATTTTTCTCGCGTGGCATAATTGGAGAAGGAATTATCTATTTTATTTTTTGTAGTTAATCTGTTATTGCAAATCGGTCGAATCACTACATTTGATATTACGTAAATTAACTTAATGTGGATCAATGTATACGTAGGTATTGAAAATCTCTTTTTGGCGATTACATGTCGCTCAACGTTAAGAACCTATGAAACTAACAGTTGTACCTAGAACTAAGAACCTAGAAATATTTAAATTTGCGAGATTATATAAATAGCACTATATAGCTAGGAAATTAGCTATTCAGTGGTATAGCTAGTCTTTTCTAAATCATCATCATCATCATCATCATCATATACAGCCTGACTTCACCCACTGCTGGGTATAGGTCTCCAAGTTTATAGTTTAGTTTTCTAAATACTTACTACTTAATTAAACTGAAATCATTACTCAAGTTCTTAGGTTTTCGCGATTGTTACACATAGGACATGAAACTATTTTTCCGTCAATTGAGTCAACCGTGACCATGGGACCTGTAAAGCGCTCGAAATGTTGGTTTGTTGGAAAAAACAAATAAACGCGATTTAAATCCGGAAAAATAATTTCACTTCCTATGAAATAAATACTGTCAAACCAGAAACAGAACCTTTTTACAAATTTATTACATATAAACTTATAAACAACAAATATTTAGGTACACTTTTTCAAACTAACCTGGTTGCAAGCCAGGAAAATCCTTGTAATGTAAGTACCAGAGTAACGATACATTGCAGTACCTAGAACACCATGATCAGAACAAATTTCAAAAAATTCTATTCTATGATTGGGTCATCCAGAAATTGAATACTGAGCGTACTCATGTAGTGCTCAAAATGCTTTTTCCGAACCAATTTTATCATCAATTACCGAGCTCAGCTCAGTTTTACAAGCTTGCTAGTATTTAGCTTAGCCCTAGTATACTTCCCATCCTCTCCAATTTTATAAACTCTAGGTACATGATCATGATCTATTCTCCCTCTAATAATATGTTGTTCATCTTCTGAAAGTATTACATACGCCTTGCATTTATTCTTCTTTACCGAACACCTCCAGCGTGTTGCTAGTCTGGATTTGAGAGAGTCGCTCATGTGGAAGGTGTAGCCGTTGAGCATGAGGAGTCTTCTTCCGTTCGTTAGAGTTATGAAGTATGGGCCTGAAACCGGCAAAGGTATAGTGGGTCACGTGTAGTATAATATTTATTATTTTAGACAACGTAAAAAAATATATGAAAAGAGATTTGTAAGATAGCCATTGACTTTCGAAGCGAGCATGTCAATGATGATACCGTGATGCTTTCGTTTTACCATTGGATGTAAAGGTCATACGTGTTTTTCATTGAGACTGAAAAATAACGCACTTTTAACAAAGTCTAAATGGGGTAACTGATAGAAGAGTAAGGGAATCACCAGACTAATTAACAATGAATCGGCTTGAGCATGTCAGAAATACTTTTGTATCCATGCAATAAGAGCGATAAAAACGTTGCACCTTTCGCTTTCGCTTGGAATTCCGAACGCAAAACAATCGACGTCTTTTTTGCTTCAATTACATGGACTTGAAGGTCTTTGTGACCGGCTTAATGCAATTAAGTGTCGCTAACTGTGGTGATACCCTAAAATAAAATGTGTGGATATGAAATTTCACTTATATTGCATCGTTCACAAAATATATACACAATATTTCTTTAGTAAACACAGATTACGTCAGTTTTTGAACTAACGCCGCATAATACATTGTAATACAAAAAATATGCTGCTTAATAAGATATTCCTTGTTAGACATTACATTTCTCTCTTTACGTTATACGTATCTATCAGTGTATATCTAGCTTATAAAAGTATAAAGTCATTACTCAAATTTCTACAAATGCTATAATAATTATATTAAGGTCCGTATTAACAAAAGCTCCTAAGTTCGGTACATACTGCGGGATGTATCTCAAATTCTCTCGTAATACTAGATTATAATCGTCGGCATCTTGAATGATATCATGTCAAGTGCCAAACATTTTGCATAATTTATAGATTCAGGCGTTCCATGTCAGTAAAAATGAAAGAAAGTTTAAGGTGAAGTGAGACCCAAAAACAAAATATTTATTTATTTAATTTATAAAAGGCATATGTTTAAATAACGTGCAATGTCTTTATAAGCGCACCTCTCCGCGTTTATCTTACTCTTTTTAAAACCTACGCATCAACTATGCCATTTGACTTAATAGTGCAAAATAGCTGCACTTAAGTAGATTTTTTTTAATTCAGTTAATTTTAGCACCCTTCGTACATAAGCGTGTGAACAAATGTGGTGAGTCCCTTAACTTTTACTGGGTTTATAATAGTTTTGCACTTGATTTGTCAGATTTCATAAAGATTTTGACCTTCAGTTTACGAACTGAGAGACGTTTATATACTCTGAAATTTTGACAACTCTCATACGAAACTAACATTACGTAATTAACATCTCAACTAACATTATGCAAAGTAATTCATGTAATATTTATTAATAAAAACAGTCTGAACTTGAGATGGATTTATTAATACGGGCCATAAAGTCTATGCCTTAGACATTTCCTAGCTATTTTAGTATTTTTAGTGCTTATAAGACTTTCAATAAATAATCACCAGTTACAGGTTCCTTACCATGGTTTAAGGTATACTGAGTAAAGAATAAAAAGTCATATCATAAAACTTGTAACTACCTTCTTCGTTCTGTCCTATATAGACTTGCTACAGATATATCTCAAAAACAATGTGATTACTTAGTAAAAATAACTGCTTAGTATCACAGTAATAGTTGCTAGATTTAGTAATTAAATTTAGGTAACAAGCTGGCCACGACGCTTGCTGTGGTCATAATGTCTTCGGCAAGTCGTGCTGGCGAGGGCAGCTGCCAGGGACATACAACTGGAAAGTCTCTATTCATACGTTTATTATTGTATTTTTCATCATGAGGTGGTGGTAATTTTGGTGCATCATGAGTATGATCCAGTTGCATTCTCATAACCCTATGAGACCCGTCTTGGTGTTCATATGTTATCACAAAAGAGCGGCATTTGTCTTTCTTCGTCGATGAACAACGCCATCTAACTGTTCCATAACGAATTTTGTCTCTGTAGTAAGTGTAGCTCTTCACCATTAACGTGATCTTCCCTGTCGTTCGTTTGATGAATTTGAAATCTGAAATAACAAAATTATGCAAACATCAGAAGTAAACAAATCATAATAAAAAAAACCGACCTCAACAGTACATGGAATTACGTCTATTTGCTAAGTTTTATTGAAATATCCCCTAGTTCGCCACTATACAGGACTTGACACTGGAGATAATAAAAATCGGTTCTCACTACTCAAAGTATATCGAGAGAAAAACGCCTTGAATTGGAGAAATAGCAAAATCAACCATTAAAGTAATTGCTCCTAAATTAAAGTTAGGCGCTATTTATAATAAAAATGACTTTTCATGCGTGAACAGCCACCCTTCGAGGTGGATGATTTTCTTCAAAATGAAATGGGACCACTATGGAAGTACCCCCTTTCCAACAAAAAAGAATCATGAAAATCGGTTCACAAATACCGGAGTTATCGCGTAACATACATACAAAAAAAAAAGAAAAAAAATAGAACATACAGTCGAATTGAGAACCTCCTCCTTTTTTGAAGTCGGTTAAAAATATCTTTAATGCGCATGTCTGCCTGTTCAGAATATTGAAACTGTTCAATGTTATTTCAACTATTCATCGTTAATGTAAGTTTCGACAAGTCGAATACGTTAACTAATTTTAACTGTTTTTAAAACAGAATTTTGTGCTCTATCTTTTGCTATTTAAAACGGATATTTGACCATTGGTCAAGTGAAACCGCGTTTTAGATGTAAGCTAATTACACTTGAAATCATCACACTGATTAAACGCTATAACTCATTCGTAAGGCAAAATCTCCTTAGAAGAATGAGCTAGGACTCTAGTGTAAATAGACATATTCTTATTTAAAATATTGATTATAATATCATAGATAGAAACAAACTGCAAAAATTAAGCGGATAACTTCCATAGATTTTTTCCAAGCAAGCAGAAGCTGTAAAATAACATTTAGTATAAAGTTTTTGTTTCACGACTAATAATTGTTGTTGCCAGCCCAATGTTGTTGTAACCTTTTTAGACGTAGGCCTACTGTGTATGGCTGGTCGACTAACAGACCGTCAGGCTTGCAGTGACAGAAGTCATTTCTTGTGAACGACTTGACCAGACTGGTAAAATAAAGAAACCCGTAGCTTGAACCTTGTTGTGAAATGTTGGCACACGCGCCTGAATTTCGACATGAATTTTCTTATCAGAGTTAATTTATTTATATTAAATGTTACCAGTCATTGTAAAAGTGTAATGAAAACGGAGGAACACAAGAACAGTGACAGGGGCACTACTCTCGAAGCACGCAATCGGTAATTACATCTCGTTTGCGCGTTGTCATACTTTCTTAAGCGTGAAACACACTAACTGAGGGTGCGGGTCGGGAGCACGGCGAGTGTGTTTATATGGATGGACGACAACATACCACGCGCGGGCACGGGTCCCGACCCCGATCGATAAGAAAAACGGCCGTAACTACGGATTTCGTGATTCGAAAGTACAGCCCCAGATTAGAAGAAATTAGCGTCCTATGTTAAAATCTCTATAGATAAAAACCAAGATATATCTATAGTATATTACACTGACAAAAGATACTTATTCTCAAATAGTTTTTACTTAAAAGATTTTTTAATCTTTTTGGTAAACATTTTGGTTTGCCAAACAATTAAGAAATGTCCATAATGTATGCCTATACAAACCACGAACCTACTACGGTACTAAGAATATTCAGTACGGACGTGCCAAACTGTATAACAAACTTCCGAAGCATTTCAAAGAAATACAATCATTTCCTTTATTCAAAAAGACATTAAAATTTCATATTATAAAACAGGCTATAATCGCTTTCAATCGTAACTCATAGAAACTGTGTATCCAAAAGTAATTAAAACTCTTCACATGGCCTTCTTGTTATACAAATAAAATATTTCTGATTGCCTTAGATTAAAAAAAAACTATTTATTGTTGATATAAGGCTGGCATGGTTATTTCAAACATAAATTTTCAAGTCTAAGCAACAGCATCGTGTAAACGTGAACTTGTTCCGATATATATATGTATGTAACGGTTCCAATGCTCGTTCGTTATTGTAAGCTTATTTATCTAGTATTTCTTATTGTTAGTGAATGTTTGTATTATGTTTTGAAAAATAAATGTCTTAAACCATAAACTATCTTCCATTATCAAATGAAACACAATTTGAAAGATAATAATTTAATTAGTAACAGGAATTACAAGATTATAAAACAAGCAACAATTTTAACTTCCTGATGAAATAAACTTAACGCGCACATACTTAAAACACACACACACACACACACACACACACACACACACACTTAACAAAAACAAAAGGAAGATAATAAAAAAAAGTAGAAGAAAAATATAAAAAGTGTAAGTAACTCTGTTTCATTCTCAAGTAGACATTTCCAGGTAATACTACACTAACTTTTATAACATTCTAAAAATCGTAAAGATGTACATCAAGTTCTTTCAATAAAGCCTTGAGCAGCGTCTCACGCTACAGGCGCTGATAGCTGCTATCAGCGTGGTGTTTGGTGGCCAATTTTTATACTCAGTATTTTATTATTTATTCTGTAATTAATTGTTCTGACAAGCAAAAAAAAGACAAAACTTTTGAAATGAATTTTGTATTATGTATTAGGTTCCGGGAATTTAAAAATAGCCTGCGGTCACACTGACATATAGCAGGGTTATTTTTAAAAGCACTAATAACTCCGCAGGATTAAATTACCAACATCGTAAATAACTTTTTTTGACCATGACTTTTAATAATATAAAAGATTTTCCTTTAGTACAAAAATTAAAATATTTAAAAAGACAGCTCTAAACGGTTATACCTCTGTGCAGTAGCAAAAGAGAGCACTCATCAATAAATATTTACTATGAAGCCCGCCCGAGGCGTTGCTAAACAACTTGGTAGTAAACCAAATACAAAAAAAAAAAAATTATAACATCAAGTGACGGGACGAATAAGTCGTGCGCCTGATGGTAAGCTACACGCCTATTCATAACAGTTACAGTGCCACTCAGAGCTTTAAATTGCAAAGACTAGGGGCACTACCAGTGGGCCCGTCACCCGGAGATACAAGTTGACAAGTCCCATGTGCCTGTAATTTCACCAGCACCCTTATTACCCTTCAAAACCGGAACACAGTAAAGCTGACATTACTGCTTGGCGGCAGAAATAGGTAAGTTGGCAGTACTGCCCTGGACGAGCTATTTCACAAGGAACTCTACTGCTACTAAAGAGTTATCTATTATTTAAAAAGTGTCAGATAGTACAACAAAACCCAAAACGCAAAAACTTATGTTTTGTGAAAAGTAATGGAACAAAAGTTGTTGTTTGTGATGTGAGTAATATAGTTTAACGAGGTAATTAGTAGTTTACAAATAATCCTGTATGGCTTATATGCTACCCAAGGCTTATGATCTCCATTCTAAATTGTGCCCCGGCGAGATGAACAATGATTTAACGGTTCCTTAGTTGACAGATGACAAATACCTGTGACACGTACTTAGTAGAGCACTGCAGCTCTGCCGTCCACTAACTAAACCGTTAAGTGACAAATGTTCAAATATCCGTTTCCAGATTTCAGTTTCACATAAAGCACAAAATTCTCTTTTAGGAACAGTTAAATTTAGTTAACGTATTCGACAGTATTTCAATATTCTAAAGCTGAGTTTTGTCACATGGCCGCGATTTAGTAAGCTGACGGCAGAGCTTGTTATCACACAGTTATTGTTTTCAAGTTGTTAACAACTTTAACAATAGGTTTTAGCATAAGTGCCATCTTTCAATTCTACATAGGTTGGTGGGTCATGGTCGTGCATCAAGCCCAGTTTAAGTATGATTTGATCGTCTTCTGACATCAAGACGTAGCCACGACATTTTCTGTATGCCGAAGAGCACCTCCATCTTATTCTACCGCCACGATTCGACCTAAGGTCTTTGTAAAATGTATATCCGTCTATCATAAGAAGTACCTTTCCTCTATTTACTGTGATGAATCGAATATCTGAAATTGAACGGGGGAGAATATCAGAAAATAAATAATAGCAGCAACAACTTCTATAGATTTCTCACGGATGTGAGAAATCTATGGAAGGGCCAATTATTTAAGGTCCGTTGAACCCGAATGGCTGCAACTGCCAGCGGACCTAATTAGTTTGTTTTCTAAGCTTTGAAGACGAGTACTGTCAATTACAAAATCATAAGACGATTGAAGTCAAGTTCAAAAAGACCTCTGGCTGCGCGAGACAGATAAGACTAATGGAGTTCAAGAATCAGTCAGAAGCAAAAAAAAAAACAAAGAATATGCTTATATCTTGCTTTCACTATATAATTTATTTCACCTTAACATAAATGCCATCTTGTGTTTTATGAAACACTGGTGGATCATGATTGTGCAATCCAGACACTCTGAGTATTGTATTCTCGTCTTCACTAACGACCAGGAAGGCATTACATCGTCCGCTTTTTCTGGAAGAACACTGCCATCTGATGCCCCCGCAATATTTGACACCGGCTATTTTGTGAAACGTGTAATTATGTACCATTAGAAGTGTTTTACCGCCGATTAAAGTAATAATATGAGGATCTGAAACAAAATCATAATAATAAGACAGCAAATTTTAGATATAATTTTTGATAATTCTTTAAGAATTCGTTCTTCTGTACCTAATTCTATTTAGTAAGCTGAAGTTCATCAGTATTAAAACACAAGACAATACAATACAAAATATAGTCCACATTCTGTAAAAACCGGACGTCGCAATTTTGGATGCCACTATGTGATTGAATGGATAGACAACAAATTTTAATTACTACAATTTTACAATTGCTCAACCTTATCTTAGTAGAAACCAATTCTTAAGAGGATTGTTGCGAATATCAGCAGATTCGCATTCGCGGATCGTCGATGGTTGCTGATGTTCGAGTCGTGACATGACCTAAAAGACACGCTGGAATAATTTACAAACCTTCCAGAAACAGACTATAAGCGGAAAAAGCCACTCAGCTGTTGTTTTTAAAATATAACTTTGATGAAATTCCAGAACGATTAAGCCAGGCAGATTGATTCTTTTATTTAGTTAATAAAAATCTAAATCTCAAAATAAAATCATTGTAATATTATTTTATTACAATACCAAAGAAAGTAGAAAGCTTTTTTATGTAGATAGATTGGGTAAGAATGTGCATTTTTCGCGTTTTTTTTGTTAATATATCAAATCGCCATCCGCTTCAGCATCTGCTGATGTTAAGGTTAAAAAATCAGCATCCGCTTCAGCTGATGTGTAAAAACCTTCTTCATGAGTAACCCTGCTTCTTTACGCATCGATGGCATACACTATACTGTAGTGGCGCGTCACTAGTAAACGCTATTAAATCCTCAAGCGTGCAGTTATAAGGTGTGCCTTCGTTGAATCGCACAGTAGAAAGCACTAACGTTTTTACATAACAAAACAGCAAAAGCTTTTGTATGAAAACAGGGCCGTGGCATACCACTTGAAGATAGGATTCGACAGAGGAAAGCGTTATAGGCGTTTCATTACATACAAAATTGAAAACAAAATGCATACCCCATACGATAGTATTTACAATGTGTAAGTATGTGTAAACAACCGTTTCATTGGAACATTGGTAATTTGAATATGCATACATGCATATTGCGGTCAATTTTGTAAACGCTGAAACGTCTTTAACAATCAGGTAATTCCTTGCGTAACTGCTTCAATTACCTTTATAGAAATGCACGATATACAAAAGTTTCCGTAACTCTTAAAATTACCTATTAAAAAACAAATGGTGTAAAATGAACAGATTGATGTTACATTAATAATATTTATTTAAAGGCATAAAGAAAATAATTCGCTACAAGGGACATACTTACTAATAAAATTAAGTATATTGTCTAAAACACTTACTTATATCCACTTGCACTAAACTTAAGTACGTCTGAAACCAATGCTTAAATTGATAAGACATTCTTAACAAACATGTACGAAGAGTGTCTTTAGTTGGTTTACCCTTAGAATAATAACGCATAGAATGATAGTTTCATATCAAAGGAACTGTCACAAGTGAGGCAAAAATCAAATTCATGTAGGCTAGTTTTAGTAGTAGGTTAATTTTCGGTTTTAGTGAATACCTATTTATATAAAAATACAGGTTGAAACGCGTTACTTCCTTGTGGAATGTGATGTTAGTATCTATTTTATGTTTGTCTGACGTATTTTTACACTCATTTACCGCACATTTCGTCATTTTTAGCTAAAATTCTTGATCTGTTCGCGGTGCAAGTTGACCTTGAGCACTGAAGGCCCGCCCGCTCGTGTAGGCCCTTTGGGCGCGCTTCAATTTGCCTCACTTAGCGTGTGCGGACTAGGTTTCTATGCGTTATTATTCTAAGGGTTTACCAATGTTTGCAATGCAAAAAACACTTAACACCATGTGTCAAGTCTACACTACCTCAAATTACTTTGGTTGATTCCGCATAACACTGAAAGTGTTCAATTAATCATTATCATTATTTTATTTAAGAGCTAGACTCTTGTCGGTGTAGCCTTCTCCACTCCTCACGGCTCATAGCTAGTTCTTTGACGTTGAGTCAATCACTTCGAAAAACATATATAGTAAAATTGACGATGTACACTGATTACTATACGGTGTAAAAACACGATTCCGACAAATTTTCACGAGAGAAAAAAAAAACACAAATTTATCTTGAAATTTTACAAGAAAACCGCTGTATTCAGTGTATTTTTTTATACCAACTGAACTAAATAGTTCTATTTACTCTATATTTAGTTCTATATACGTGTTCACGTATAGTATACGATATACATTTTTCCAATGTCTTTTGATTTAGTTTGTTAAAAACATTTCTGAATTTAGCCAGTATCCCTGAATATTATATTCAGAATAAAGCCAGTGTCCCCGCCGCGCAAGCTGAGCAAAATGAACTGTATTAGTACGGGAAAAATTTCAATTCTAGTTGAGGTAGTATCGATTCTTAAGAGCGTCTTGTCAATTTAAGCATTGGTTGACTCAAGTTTAGTGCAACTGGACATTTTAATAATGTCTATGAGATTGCTTATACTATTGTAACTGTTGCGTGTATTCCCAAACCTTTAAGGCGCCTCCAAATTAGTGACTGCAAAGTGGCACCACTGCAGCGCTTCTATTTGCGTCTAATTTGAAAGCGCCCTTAGACTACGCTTTAATCTGACATTTAAAAAACTTTCGTGCCATATTACAGAACTTTAATTAGAACTGAAGATTCTGGCAACGGCAGTTATGATCGCCAATGCGCACAGACAGGAACATTTTCACACTATAATACAACCTTTAGATTAATTACCTTAGGTTGGGTTGTATCTACGTCAAAGACACATAAACAACTCTGTTTGCGGTTGAAATAATAATCCGTACTAACCATTTTGAAGCAGTAAATTGAAAACAATTATTATAATATCAAATATCGTCTACGTGAAAATCATAATGTTGATTTCAGATACACACATGCTTGTCCTTAGATTAAATACGCGGCCAAAATACACGTGCGCATTTTTTTCGTTTCTAGCAAGTAGAAACATGTAATAATTTTGTTTCTTTTTACAAAGATATTTTAACTTTGTTACTATTGAACGTAAATGCGCGTGCGCAATTCGGTCGCATAATTTCAGCTGAATATATTACTCGCCGATACTAGGTACACAACAGTCTAACATAATATTACGTACTAATAAAATTAATTTGAGTTCAAAACACGCGATTATTTTATTGAATTGTAGGAAATGTTAATTTTGAGATCAATTTTTTAATACATACATAATAATTTACATACACCTTCAATAGTAAATGTCGAATATAATCGATGAAAAAATTTTTAGAGATACAACCTGAAAAGTATTTTATTATTGTGGCATAAAGCCACAATTACATTTTCTATACATCTATGCTCTACCGAAGTAGCCTACGAACTACTTATTCTACAGATGACAAGAAAAAATGTTTTAAAATTTTGCTAAAAACATTGATGCACCTATAATTTCCACATACAGGAACGATGGAATTTTATTACATGGAATTTAAGAAGGAAATGGATTAAATTATAACTTATCACTTGCGGAATAAACTAGTTTCAATGCGGGATCACAATAATTGTTACGAATTTGTTTAAATATATCTACATACATGCATTTGCTTATTTTATATCAATTATTGTATTATATCTGTGCCTCTGTGACCAAACAGAAATATACATATAAAGTCACTTTAATCTAGTTTTGTTAGTATTACCTGTTCGTTGTATAAAAATAAATATTCATCCGTTCAATATGAATATGCGCCCTCTTTTGGCAGAGTTAGGAATTACTGCGTTATAGCTGTCAATGGACTGAAAACTATAGGAAACTAATATGATAAGGGAAATTCTCGTACTAGTGGCGCCATCTAAACGGCGCTACAATATACTACTTACTGTTCATTTCTTAGGCTATAAGAATACAAAAACTTGGCACATTAATTTAAGATACATCTTTATATCCATCTACTTAATACAATGATTATAATAATAAAAGCTAAAGTTCCAACGTCCAACAGTTCTAGAACTTTGAACTTAACGCGTATTGTATTGCTTTCTAGTCAGTTAAAAATAGTAAACATATACTGTCATATACTGCTGCAGTTTTTACTAGATAACCCCGAAGTTGTATAGATTAAACATTAAAAAGTTACGCAGCCTGTTATTTCACAGGTTTCTGATTTTGATTGCCTCCGCATCCGAATGGTTACCATACTGGTAACGCAGAGGCCCCGGGTTCGCTTCCCAGGCCGGGAGAAATATTTATACGGCCCTCATTAATTTCTTTCGTGAGTTTGTTTGTGACTAATTTGTGGCTGTCCTTGTGTATGTCCATGGCAACCGCGATACAGGGTCTTTCTAGTGCGGGGCTATGAGTGTGTGCGTTATTTTTTATATTTTTTTATAGACTCATGAATGGAATTAACTTACACAACGATAATTGTGGTTTTTCCTAGTATATTACACCATTTTTGAACGTTTGATACGATGAATATTGTTTAATAAATACAACTGAATATAATTCTGAACACATTTTTTGCCTACTTAAATTAGACCGTAATAATAATAAATGTTTGCTAAAATTCTACAAGCGAAGAAAAGTCAAAACTTAGACAAGAAGACTTGAAAGTGAAATTTTAAAACGCCATCTGTTGACAGGAACAGTTCAACTCGATCTTTCGATTAATATTATTGATTCTGACTTTTATAGAAAGATGGCGGTAGACGATGAGGAATGTAACAACCATCTCTTGTAAACTTGTATTTTGGAGGTTCGTGGTTGTGCCGGGCATACACTTTAACCATCTTTCCTTCTTTCGATACGTGGACATGGGCATGACAACCGTGAGTACGTCGCTTGCTGCAGGAGTACCTTGCACCACCATCTCTGACGTTTCCACCTTTACTGTATGTGTTTCCATTAAGGAATAAAAGCTCCTTCCCTTTGAGGGTCCTCACAAACTCTGCAGGAGCTGGAAGATAAATACATCGTTTTATAATCGATTCAGAAATATTTTTTTGCATTCCAGTATTATTAATATTATTATATGCTAAATATACTACCTACCTCTAGATTCAACAAATAGGCAGGACAGAAAACTACTTGGACCATTTACAATTTTTGCTAAATCTTTGTATGAATACATTTATTGTACGACAGTGATTTAGGCTCAACTCACACTGGCTCAGAGTCGAAGCGTGGCGACGCGTCATGTTTTTCGCCTATAGCATATTCATCTATGTCGGCGCGTCGGCACGCGTCGACGCGCGTCGCCAGGCGGTGTAGTTGAAAAAACAGGACGCGACGCGACGCTTCGATTCTGCGCCAGTGTGAGTTGAGCCTAAAGTCAAGACTGAATCATCATTTCCGATCGTCTGTACGTCCAAACAAATCACGACTAGTATATGATAAAGCGATGCCAATGTCGATGCAAAAAGCTCGGTACGGTATCTTCATACTGATTGTGCTCTTCTGCCATAGCCAGGTTGAAGGAGCGACGCTAAGAGTAGAACATGTAGAAAACTCTTTCATGTTCGTGACCTTTTTGCTCAAAAATACCAAAGTTATTTCCAAATTTAAACGTTTATTTATAAAGTATTATTATATTCCACAAAACAATAAGTTTACATAAATTCTTCGATAACGCGCAGTTCAGTTGAATTCCAGTATTTCAGAAAAAAAGAAATACTATTAACATAAGAAAATAACGCCAAAATTAACAAAAACCAAACCCATTCATCAAGACAAGTACATATATAAACCATCTGCTGTGAATGCATGCCGAGGAGGTTCATGATTATGATTTAAGTTTATGCTGCTTCGAAAGTGTCCATTAGTGAACATGGTCAATCGCGCCGGACACAACAAACTAAATCTTTTCGAACATCCGTATCTAATAACCCTTTGTGTACTACCGCCGCTTTTACTGAAGGTATAATCCTTGTACATTAAAAGCTCCTTGCCATGAACAGTCTTCACAAAACGAACTGTAAATATGAAACAACTAAATTATATTAAACAAGAAATTACAGTTTATCAATTAAAAAAAAAAAACAATTTTATGAAACAGTGTCGTCAAATTTGCGCCTCTCGCCGAGGTAACTATTGGAGCTTCCATAAAGAAACTCCTCAAAAATATTTCCCCCGACCCGCCGACGACGATAGGGCTGCCTGTTACTTTGCACAACGGAATGCTGTTGTCGCGGAAATACAAATATCTCCCGCTTCAGAAGTACCAGACCAATCAGATGAATTGCGAAAGAGTTCGCCGAAGGAAGTACTGCCACCTTACCAATTTTTGCTACCGAACAGTAATGTGAGCATTACTGCATTCTGGTTGTAAAAAGTAAGGGTGCTGGTGAAGTTACGGGCGTATAGATGATGGGCGCAATGGCAGTGCCCCTCACATCTTTGTTAATTAAAGCTCTGAGTGGCACTGCTACTGCTATGGACCGGCGGATGTGTAGCTCTTTCATCTGTTGAATTGCGTGCTCCTTTATTCATGTTCTTTTCATTATACTATGTGTCGGTCAGTAAGTAAAGTCAGGATACCTTATGTTAAGGATACCTTGTGTTCGCTTTTGAATTCTGTGTATTGTATTTGTTTTCTATTGTGTTGTATGTGATGTTCTTTAACGTGTTGAATTATGTGTGCTTTTTATTATTTTTATTACGTTAAATGTGTAAGTTGGCGGGTAACGGTGCTTTACGGTTACTTTTGAGTTAAATACATTTTTAATATATGTACTAGATTTATTTAGTGTTAGAATTATGTATAATTATTATACCCCTGAAACCTCTACCAGCGTGATTTTATACAAACAAAAGACATTACATTTAGTGATTAAGTAGCTTAATTTAGTATAACTAGGTATGTGTTATGTTGTCAAGAGCTTATGTATTACGATTTGTTGAATATTTGAAACTTTGTCCGTTACTTCGTACCTAGATAACGTTTACTCGCTAACTTCTATACTTATAATTAAAAAGTACGTTTACGCTTTCTTTTCACTTTCTATTGAAGTTATATTTGTTAGTATATTGCTAACGTGCTTTTGTTTAATTTTAAAAGTCACAAAGCCTTAAGGTACCTACAGATTTGCTCAATGTTTTTACGATAGATTAAAATACGGTCCGTTTCTTACACATTTCGATCGACAGACGATTAGTAATTTTTCGTTATACGCCTTTTTTCGAAGTTAATTGGAAGCTACGTGCACGGTGTGGAATTTCCACAATAAACCCTATATGTTGGAAAGTTGGAACGAATCCAGAAACAATATTTTTGAGATATTTGTATAATATATAACTTTATGGGTATTATCCTTATACATATGTACCCTATATATACCCTTTATTTTGGGCATGGTGTCGTACAGATCGCTTGAGAGCAGGCGAAAACTGGCGCTTCCAAAATATACCTATTTTTAACCTAATAAGAGGATATTATAATTAACCCTCCTCTATTGGCTCAAAATCTTTTTTTTATCCCGCCAATATCACGTTACTTCCTTCGTCAGCGCAAATACCCTTTGTTCAACTTTCATTTAACCCGCAAAATGACACTAAGTCGGATACCTTTCTTCGAAGCGCTAGCCGTTATCGAATTTTTAAATGATATTGACGTGTTTAGCAACAGTGAATCAAAATTTCTAACATCCGCTGGTTACTATTTGGAGACGGTCACCGCCCAAAGCTCTGTGGTCTAAATTCCACATCTCACCTTTGGCCGGCGATCGACTGTGTTCCAGTTTTGAAGGGTAAGGGTGCTGGTGAAATTACAGGCACATGGGACTTGTCAATGGAGTGCCCCTCAGATCTTTGCAATTTAAAGCTCTGAGTGGCACTGTAACTGGACAGGCGTGTAGCTTACCATCAGGCGAACGACTTGTTCATCTCGTCACTTGATGTTATTAAAAAAAAGACTCCACCTTTATGTGACAGTGACTTACATGTTCAGTTATAAGTACCGTATGTGTAAGTTGTACAAAATAAATAAATAACATTTACTCATTGACTTACAAATAAATGGACAACGGGTCTAATACAAAAACCACGAAAAAAATGTCCCAAGTCAACCTATTCGAAATTTAAATTGTAATGTCATCGCAGTATCGCGCTGTCAGTAGAACAAATGAAGACTAAAGCGGAGTGTGGCGCTCTGTATACGATTTTAGCGCCTTACAAGTGCGGACACTTTTTAGCGCGGACCGTCCATATAATTGTAAGTCAATGCATTTACTCGATTTTGTCTGATCATGTGTGAATCACATGATCAGACAAAAACCACGATGTCGATCTACTATTTCTTACAAGATTACTCGTTTTGTTCAATTACACGAGTCGATCGTCAAAAAATCGAGTAAATCTGTTGCAGGCACCTATACACAGCTACGCAAGTAGAATAAAGATAAAAAACAATATCATCAGTTGCGATTCACCGTTTATCGGTCTCCAGTCCCACATCGTGACTATTATCGCATAAAACTAGGATGAATCAGTTTCGCGCACTTTCCGGTAACCAATCTCAATAAAACTTGGCAAATAGATGTAATTCCATGAACTTTTTAGGTCGGTTTTTTTTTTATAAAAAAGTTATGGACAAACGTAAATGCGCTAGACAACTGTAAGATAACCTTCTGCTGTAACGATGCCCATGGTTTCGTTCCGTATGAAACTACCTTCCCTGTAGGTATAACCATACAGGTAAAGAAGTTTGGTTTTCCCTGATGCTATTAGTACGAAACGAGTGAAATATATATAGGGAATTTGTTTATAAGGAGACCAATATTAAATTTTGCACACCGTTTCCAATTTTTTATTCAAAGTTCGATGCATAATTATTGCGGTTATTTTTAGTTATTTTTTTTATAAAAATTTCATTCGCTTAGGGAAAATGTTTTGAAAAACATATTCGCCATATTATTACGCTCTACTAAAAAGCAAGGTTGAAACGCAGATTAAGAAGGTCGACCATCAAATTTCGAAAGATAGATTACAACAATGTTGACCGAAGTGTTCATAGTTAACCATTCTTGTATTGTTCGTCGTCTCAAAAAGCTCGGAAAAGCATGAAAGTTGGTTGGATGGGTCGCCCACGAACTCTCCGACAACAACAAAGACTAAAGTGTCCAAAATATCAATTTTTACTAATTTGCTCCAGCCAGGCGACCATGCTCTTATATAGCGGCAATAATTATGCATTATAATACTACAATTTAAACTTCTCTGCAATTGAGAATGTAGGGCTAGCACGATAAGGCGCGACTTGAGCGAGAGCGACATAAAGCGCGAGATACTGCTATTCTCGCATAGAAATCATGCTCTCTATGTCACTCTCGCGCAAGTCGCGCCCTGTTGTGCTAGCCCTACTTGGTCACACAGCGAACTGTAAATATTAAAGACACGAACTGAATTATCACAATCAAAATAATAACCAGTAAAAACGTCCATTAACTAGTTTTAGTAAATATTTATTTTTATGTTTAAACTAGTGGGTATTTATAGCTCCTAAAGTATGTATGGTTAAACATTATTATCAATTCTAAAAAAGTAATTTTAATAATTATATTTTAGAGTGACGTCACACGATACGTGGCGTCGGCGTCGCGAGCCCTAAACCGTGACGCTGCAATGCCTATGCATATAAATCAGATAGACATGCCACACGGTGCGTTGTAACAGCGCGCGGCGACGGAACGCGTGCGCATTGGACAACACTCCAGGAGACGAAGAAAATAGAGGTGCTGCCGTAAGTAAGTTAGCGACTTTACTTTGCAACACCGCATCGCTCGTACGACTTTCGGTGCGTTGAAATCATTGCGTTGCGACGCCCGTGTGGCATCGCTCTTAGTCCATTTATCAATTAATTATATTTAAAATGCATATAGGAAAAGTGTATGAAATATGCTTAAAATAGAAAATAAGACAAAATAGAGAATTTTCTATCTTTCACTCATCTTCTTAAAAGAGTCAATGTGCCTAAGTTATATATTGTATAATATAATAGCTAAATATAGGTATATAATCATTGACTTACAATTATATGGACGTCGGGTCCGCGCTAAAAAGTGTCCGAACTTATAGTGCGTTAAAATCGTATACAGAGCGTCATTCACGCTTTAGTCTTCGTTTGTTCGACTGACAGCGAAGCAAGCAAAATTAGACAGTACTGCGATGACATTACAATTTAAATTCAACGTTTTAACTTTTTCATATTCCTTTATATGTCACTACGTTTAAATAGGTTGACTTGGGACATTTTTTTCGTGGTTTTTGTATTAGACCCGTCGTCCATTTATTTGTAAGTCAATGTATATAATAGCTAAATTTGTTCTTAATTCTTAACAAGTAATTAATTATAATAAAAACGTCACTTTTATTCATGCGATATCATTTGGAATATATAATTAAATTAAATCTTGCAGCGGTGGTCCATGAGTATGACTCAGCGGCATTTTCAAGATTTCCCCGTCTTTGGATAAATGTACATATGCAAAACAGTTGCGAGCGCGTTTTTTACTGCAAGGGTATCTGTAGCCGCCGTTACGTAAGCGATTGCCTTTACTGTATGTGTGCCCATTCAAGAATAGAAGCTCCGATCCAGATGCCGTTTTTAGAAAGCGTGCTGAAAAACGTAAGATTTTTGGTTATTAGTGTTCTTAACAATATAGATTATTCACAGTTGATACAAGCGTATATATAAACTTCAGCTAAAGACGATTTTATATATGAAATAATAAATTATTGCAGAGGCCGGGAAGTAAGGAAATGCTAGAGTAGCAGTATTTTACGAATCAGGCGGTCCCCGTTCCCGCCGAGGTATATACAGTATTTTTCTCAAACCATGCGATGAAATGATAAACGACTAAAAAATGAAGGAGAATGTATAATAGAAAAAGCATAACGAGTTTATCATGACAAATTTTGTTTCTTGTTTTAAAACAGGTGCAATTCACTATTGTGTTTTCGCTCTTCTCACTAGAGCTTATTTTCGCGAACACAACAATAAAATAAAAAATAAAAATAACAGAAAAGAACTTGAAAGTACTTTCGTTTATTTTATCGCCAAATTTTTTAAATCTGTAGTGCAGGAATATTCGTGCACTATAATTAAACGCAAAATAAGTAATATCATGGAAAATATTCTTTTCAAAATTCTTGTAATTTCTCGTAATTACTGTGTTAGTATATAAATATTAGTATATATATTTAAAAGTTTAGAATGGTGGACAATAAGGATTTATATTCTTGTTCTTTTTTTGAAAGTAATGCATACATTTTCGAGCACCTATGAGAAAAATTTCAATCAACGTTTGCTTTAATACCAATTTCATTTTGTGAGAAACTAATATTACGAAGTTTTATATAACATTTTAAAGTATAAAAAAACGGGGAACAAACATAACGACTCTATGTATTGTCCTACGGACCTTCTTCTGAAGCAGTAGTTCCATTTAGTATAGTTTTCGCAATTTTTAACTCCGCTCTTCGACATTGTGATACGAGAGCAGTCACCAAGCGAATGAGAGCGAAACAAGGCAAATCGGCAATTTATGGTTTTGATGGTGCCACTTTTTGAGCGGCTACCGTGTATCTTACCAATATACATATATGATCGAAGTACAAATAGGACTACCTCGGGGGACCCACGCTTTGCACTGTGGGTACTGGATGAGAAGGTTTCGATTCCCGGTAGAACCAATTTGGGAAATTAACATTTGTCTGTTCTGTTTTCAGATAAACACCTGGTCTCAAAGTAGGAAACTCTCTGTACTCCCTTTGCGTACCAGAGCAATTGTATCTACTCAGGGGTACTACCCAAAACACCCAAATCAGAATCTATTTAGAAAAGTCGCGAAGCAACCGTTTTCCTACTAGACTACCACCGCTAAAAAGTTAATAATCGACTGTTATTAAAACAAAAATTTACAATTTTACTTACTTATTTTATTGTATTAACACAATTGGTAATTTGCGATTGCAAACGGAACAATGAACATTTTCCAGACGAGACAGGGACACGTATCTATAGGTTCCCAAACTTTTTGGTTCACCGCCCACTTAGGCGAGATATAAAATAGAATATAATAGAAAACAAAAAAATTCAACGCCCACCACGAAAAAAAAAAAAAAATTGAAAAGACGTACTTTTTATATTAACTTTATACAAAAAATCACAAGGAAAAAGCATTATACATATATTATAATAATAATATGGGGTGTAGCTGATACATATTTAGGTTTTTATTTCAAATATGATAGCACCACCCGGACAGCATCAACGACTCTCAATTGCTACCGCCTTTCAGAGCCCACTTGGGGGTAGGGACCATTTTCGGAAACTATGATCTATAAGGTTACGTATCTTCCGTCCGGAGTGATCATATGCTGAGAAGGTTCATGATTGTGTTTTATGTTGTCGATGCTTCTCAAATCTCCATTTGAATTCAAGGTCAACTTCGCTGGACAGCCACAGCTAATTCTTTTCGAACAACCATATCCAATAATATTTCGAGTGTTATGTCCACGTTTGCTGAAGGTATAACTGTTGTACAATAATAATTTCTTTCCATTACCAGACTTCACAAAGCGAACTGTAAGAGCAAAAAAGATAATTATTATTTGATTATTGTGTAAATAAATGAAAATAATTTTAGTAGCTGTAGACCTGCTTGTGGAAAAGTTCGTACAGGGTAATGCTGCCGCCATTAACGTTAAGGTTTCTAAAGATGTAACTATACGGGTGTAAGTATACGTATATAGGACCTGTCAACTTTATGCTTCGGGGTGACGGGCGCAGTAGCAGTGCCAAAGATCTTTGCGATTTAAATGCACTGCAAAGTATTACGGATAGTCGTGTCGCTTACCAGGGCTAGCTTGTTCGTCCTGTCACTTATATTACAAAATAAATGATTTAAGTGTCGAAATTTTGTGGGTTGTAGTAAAGGTTATTCTTTTTTACCTTCCTTCCTTACACGACGTGGTACTCACTTTTTTATTTGGTCAAGTAATTTGCAACAGAATGGCTATCCATTTTCCCTTGGTCAGGTTTTTAATAAAATCATAAAGTCGTGAAATGGAACAAACTTTTGTTTGTTTTTGTTGCTATGTTTACTATTTATTCGACCATAGTACTCGTCCTCAATTGAATGTATAATAGTGGAGTTTCAACATGGGAACACAGGAGTGCTGTTTTATAAACACACCGGTGATAACTTACTCGGCGACTTCGGCGTATATAAAACCCTACTACTATCATTATTTTTCCAGTTTATGCAAATAGTGCGGCTAAGACATATGTACTTATAAGTAAAACGTATCTACGTTTTGTAATAAACGTATTATTGCAATTGAATAGAGGAATAAATCCCCAAAGATGGGTTGCAGTCTCACGCGCTGCTGACACCGCTCAAGCATGTCCTGTAGATTGTAGTGTAGCCTGGAGAGTCCTGTTGGTTGTTGGAGTCCTTGTGGAGATTTGTCATTTCTTGGCGTAACAGGATTTATGGTAGCTTCGACATTATGAACTTTTCCACAAAAATGTGTATTATGCATGTGTATAAACACGTTACACCGTTAAACGTATATAAGAAACTATAGCATTTGTATTTTAGTATGATGAGAGACAGCACGTCTGCTCGCTCGGAGTTTAAGCAGAGAGTCGCGAAGGAAAGAAGAAAAATAAGTGACGAAGAAGAAAAGGAATTTAAGAACGATTCAAAATTTCAAACTAGATGGCCAGGAACCAGAGAAAAAGGTGGAAAGGGTACAAAGTTGGGATGACGATGAAAGAAGTCGCGTCATCATAGCAGAGTCTGTTCCTACTATGAATAATGACAATGTTTATAGAAAGAAATATTGTATTGTTTTTTTTTTCCAATTCACACTATACAAAGTCTGTTGTATAAAAGCTTAATTGTGATTTAATCATCTATAAGTAACATTAAAGATCTACGTCTAAAAACAGAATTGGCGATGTTATACATGAGGGTGGGGCAGAGTGAAGTGCAAGTCAAGTAAAAATTTAAGATTACAATGCAACTCTCTGTCGCTTGCGATAAGAAGCGTCTAAATTCCAAATGTCCATCTTGATGTACTCTTTAAACATTGTTTTTTCAAATAAATCGGTTGTTTGAGAAAGTAACGGCGCCTTCAAATTAGACGCTTATAGAAGCGCTGCAGTGGCGCCACAGTGGCGCTGCAGCCGCGCCGCTACTGATTTCTTTACAATATTTAGAAACACGCGCGCCGCTGTAGACTAGATATTCTATGAAAATTAGTTGCGCTACAGCCGCGCTACTACACAGAAAAAAAGGATTTCTACTAATAAGAAAGAGCAATTTCTCAAAATATTTGCTAATTCTGAAAAAATATTTATTAAAAGTAATAAAATATTGTCATTACAAAAATACTGCTTATCTTTTTCTAATACAATTGTACTCTTAACTTTATTCTAACTTTGAGACAAATACGTTCACTTCAAGATTTTATTTCATTTCTAATCAATTAATTGGACATTACTTACATTAAGAAATTTTTACCTCTTATATCAAATTTAAATAATCTGAAATGAATTCAAAATTTCTTGGGTGTATTTTAAGAAAATATATTCTTAAAGCAACATTTCGTTGCGATTTCAAAGTCAATGTTGTCGTGACATGTCGCCGAAGGCGCACGCGGTAACGATTACTTATACTTGTGCTTGTAATCATAAAAATCATAAACAGTCATTTATCCAAAGAAACAATACGTAGTATCTCTAGTTTGTTAGGGTGTTATTTATAGTCATAATTTAAGAAATTTGGTTACAGCATGAAATCAAACTACACAAGCACAACTTTAACATGCAATTAGTTCCATCACGCCACTGCTAGAAGGCATTAGTTGTACTCTGAAACGCGCTATCGTTTTGTTAACTTCAATAGTATAAAGTCATCTCATATATTTGGAATTGTTAGTGCTTTCTCCCGCTGTAGCATTTATACGGCACTGAATGGTCCTCAAGTATTTGAGAAGATTCCGTCCTATTTCTGTTACTTTAAGGTTTGGCACTGAACTGCGTGCTTTCACGCCAGTGAGACATACTGTTGGGTCCATAACCCTGTAAATTTACCCTCTTTGATATTAGAAAACGTAAATCTTCAGTCAAATAATTGAGTACCACTCAATTTTTCATTCTTTTTTTTTCTAATCAAAATCGGACATTTATAATAACAAATAAATATTTTGTTGAATCTAGAGTGGCTTTGTGACTTGAAGTAAATTAATTTGCTCTTGGATTAAATATTTCTGTCTTGTAACTAAAATACACTTTTGAGACGATTTTTTACTATTATCAAGTAATTATTCTCTAGCGTCTATAGGGAGAGGATCGTTTTGTTGGATTTAATAAATTTGTCTTCATAAAAAGAATTTTGTCTTTTTCTAAGTAATCTGTTTTTACCGTGTACTACTAATTTTTAACACTGCAGCACTTCTATAAGCGTCTAATTTGAAGACGTCCTAAGTAGAAACTTAATTGTTTTTAATTTGCATTTTTTATTGATCTCACGTCAAAAAAAAAACATAATAACTATGATAAAACTGAAGTTATTATTTTTCTAACAAAATATTCACAGTTGTAACTTATTTCTTCACCCAACGGTGTAATCAATATAATTAAATTTATTATTAGCAATCGTCCTTCGACAAAGTATTTTATTTAATGGAAATAAACAAACCATCTTTAGCGATATGATATCTAGGAGGGTCGTGGTTGTGAACGGTCTGAGCTTTTATGATGAAATTGTCTTTAGTCATATGCACAAAAGCCCTGCAACATTTTGATATCATGTTGGAACATGCGTATCTGGTTCCTCCGCCGCGCACGGTGCTGTTCTTGCTGTACGTATAACCGTTGAGGAGAAGTAATGTTGCTCCTTTTGCTGTTTTCACCAGCCTTCCTAAAAGGAAAACAAAACAGTTTAGATATTTTAATCACATGCAGCGGACAAGATAGTAGCTGTAGAGCTACTTGTGAAAGAGTTCATCCGGGGAAGTACTGCCGCCTTACCTATTCCTGAGAACGTGTGACATAACGTCAACTAATACGCTCAGAGCTTTAAATCCCAAAACTCCAACTGTCATGAATAGGTGTATCGCACGACTTGTTCGTCCCGTTGCTTGATATCATAAAAAAAACAATATGAATGTAGATCGGGTGATGAGTGGAGCAATATATAAGATAAGACATATTTATTACAATTTATTACACAATGACAGTTATTTACAAAAGCAGGAAGAGAACAATAGTCTAACAAAGAACATAAATATCTTCTTTTTATTGAATATCATGATGTTTTTACTACCACTAGTAAAGTAGATGAATATCTCATCTATTTTTTGTAAAAATACTCCACTAGTTTGTTATTGTTATTGATACAAAGATCGAAAAGATACAAAGAAAAATTTCTTCAGCCAGGCAGCTGATCCCGCTCGGCGCTCCCCTTCGCAGCTGCGGGCGATCGTAGCGGGGGCTCCGTTAGCAAGTAAGTCCGTAAGTAAGTTTGACAGCCGCAAGGACGACGACGGGGCGGTGTGGCCCACTTCCGTGTGGAGGGGAGGGGGAGTACGTAGCTCCTTCCAGGTGCTGAGAGGGCTCCGGTGCGGAAAGTCGATCCCGAGCCCTCTTACTAGAATACCCGGGAAGGCCATCGTGGGGTTTTAGACCTAGGGAGGATTTCCCCACGGAAAAAAAAGAGTCATTGAGGGAACAGATGGTTTGAGTCCAACCGGATTGAAGGAAATTTTCTTCGTGTTTGTTCGATTTGTATATCTCATCATTAATAAAAACAATATAAATTTCAAACCTACCACAGGTGTCAGTCACTCACATAATTAGTCGATACCTCAACATCGTAACATGTTTCACAGATTTCATTAGATATTCAACTAATTTTGAGAGCAAAAAACCAATATTGTTATTATTATTATAAGCAAAATCATTAATAAAGTACCAAAAACAAATACACACAAAGTAATTACAGTGTAATGAAAAGATAACAATTATAACACTATACATACATGTATATAAAATATTGACCTTAATCAAGTTAGCCTGTCGAGATACTTGACAGAATCAACCACAATTTGATTCAATTTGTAATGAAAATGGTGGGTGCAATAATTGAAATCGTTAGGTATTGCAATTTTTTTGAACGTGTTACAAGGAAATAAGTTATATGACCACCTTAAACAATATCGCACACGATACCAATAGGCTTAGCATGAGCCCGAAGACAAAAGTTATCTTTTCTTCGAACTATCAATTTTCTCTCGAAAATGTCGAGGAAATTGACGGTTCGAAGAAGAGATAACTTTTGTATTCGGGCTCATGCTAAGCCTGCAGACACTATGGTAACTCAAAACTGTTGCCTTGAATTGGAAATAAAAAAAAAACTTAATGTAACCAATATAACTAACTATACAGGGTGTAAATTTGAGACGGAGCAGCAAGGCCGGCTACCTTAATCGTTGTTGTTAAGGGAAAACGGTTCTAGAAGAGTTTTTTTGCGATTTCTGGCATTTCGAGTACTCTTACCTCAGTTGGTCCTATAGAGACTATTTATTGATGCCGATACCAGAGACCGGATCGAATGAAAAAAAAAAAGTTTTGTAAAAATCTCCTTTTATCTTGCTGACTGTACCATTCTTTCAAAATCTTTGAAAGCCAATCAAAATATCTTCAAAATTCATGGATAGCTTCTAGAACCGCTTTCCTGTAACTACAACGATTAATTTAGCTGGCCTTGTTGCCCCGTCTCAAATTTACACCCTGTATATTCTAATTCACATATAATCACATTATTCGCAATAATCTGTCGGCGGGCCGTTTTCGCGTTAAGACGATTTTGATATTTGAATATATTTCCCATTTATTCATTACCAAACTTGTACGTTAATATATAACATCATTGTACGTTACTATTTATAATAGTCGTGAATTGTGCTGTGTACGGCTGTTTATCATCATCTAAACGGGATAAAGAGAAAATTTTCTTTCGTTTTCCGAAATATAAATAAATAAACGCAATTTTTGAATCAATATAACGAGACGCCATAACTTCGTGAGCTAGTAGACAAAGGTTCTCGAATTTTTAATTTGCGTTGCCGATAAATATTACGTAGTGAATATACCTAATTAGTAACTAGGTAATGATAAACTTGGACACGCAATTTCAAATACCTTGGTTACCTCATTTAAAAGTACCTATCCAAAATACAACATTTTAAGTGCTTTTAATATATTTTTTAAATAAATTCATTATTATTCTAGTTAGTGAATTAATGAAAAATATAATATTATATCGATATAAACACCTAATGAACATGTGTAATTATTAGGATTCTGTTAATAGAATTAGAGATAACAGATACACTTAAGAATTTTCGCTATGTTGCCGCTCTGACCAAGTAGCATAATTGTGCGAGAAAGTGTTGGGGAACCCTGCCTGTTCACGCACACATTTGCGCGTGTGCAGATAGCGTCTTACTGTATGTAGTAGTAGTAGTAGGTAAATAACTTTCGACCATTGTATGGTTGTCCGGGGTGCGATTCTGAGCAAGAAATAACTAAAACTACACACGCAATCTTTGAAACTTAAAAACCATATCGACTGTGAACTGGCAACGGGTACTATCTCAATTGTCTAAAGATTTCACTTTTTAATACCATTTTATACTACTTCGTAATCAGCAGCGTTGTAAGAAATTCCATCTCAGATACATTTAACTTTGGCGCCAGAATCGATTTCATTCAACTTGTACTAGCTTCTAACCAGATGACTACATACATGACGCAAGCAATTATTTTCTTCACCTGTAAAATTGTCAAAATTGAGATATTACCGGTTGCCAGTTCACAGTCGATATTAGACTTCATAAATACTCCTATGTTACTCTAGCACGTAATCTATAGCTTTATATACAATCCCGACTTCGTTTTAGTGTACTTAGAAGGTGCATGATCATGTTGCGCGTTGCCACGCAAAATCATATTGTCTTTGTCCAAATGTATATATGCTTTGCATCCTTTTGCTGACATTGAACAACTATATCTGAAGCCACCAGCTCGTATTCTGCCACTGCGGAAGTAAGGGTACTGGTCGAGCATAAGAAGGCGGGTTCCTCGAGTCGTCGTGATGAAAGAAGCTGAAACTTTGCATTGTTTTCTGTTAGAAAATGTTTATTATAAAAATGGAAGAACAGGCTTTTTTTATGATATCATGTGACGGGACGAACGAGTCGTGCGCCTGGTGGCAACACCACACGACACGCTTGTCCATAGCAGAGGCAGTGCCACTTGCGTGGCAGAGGCACTGCCACTGCGCCCGTCACCCTAAGATATAAGTTGACAAGTCGCATGTGCCTGTAATTCTGCAAGCCTGTAATGGAGCTGTAATTAAAAAAAATAGGAAACTAATGCGTGCTTTTGACGCACAACTGGAAACTTCTGTCAAGTTGTTATTATAAATATTTGAACTTATTATATTCTATTAAGAACGTAATCGAAAAAATAATGAAAATGAAATAGTCAAAATCATGTCATTACTAAATTTATATAATAATAAGTATCTAATTCCATTTTCTTTAACGAATTGTTCATTTACATTATTTACACGGCAGTTAATAAAGGAAATACGACATTAAATAAGCTCAGCAGTATCGAAGAAATATAAAACAATAGAAATTTTCTGCACACATTTTGGAATAAAAAGTGTGAGAATATAAAATAGTACCGTTTATATTTAAATAAATAAAAATGAGACAAAATGGAGGAATTACATTAAACCTTTACTTAAATAATTATAACTTTTTATTTAAAAAAACACTGAGCTCAAAAGTTCTTGGAAAGTTTTATTGAAATCGGTTACCGAAAAGTGCGCGAAACCGGATTCATCCTCTCGTTTGTTAGTGGAGGAATATTTTCTTCAAATTTAAATGGGGCTAATACTGAGGTACCCTCTTTCCAACAATCATCAAAATCGGTCCACAAAGCCGGAGTAATCGCGTAACACACATAAACAAAAAAAAAAAAAAAAAATACAGGCGAATTGAGAACCTCCTCCTTCTTTGAAGTTTTTTACATTTTTACAATTGTTACAATTGTAACAATTTAACATAGGTTTCAAATAAAAGTTTAGTAAATACCTAAAAAACTTTTCAGTCGCGATATTTACAATAACGGAAATTCATACTTGAACTGCTCGACAAAGTTGTAGGTGTCCTAGTAAAGTAGGAAATTAAAGCAAATTAATGAAACAAATGACAGTCGATTCGTGTTTTATTTTCAAATTGGACAAAAAATCAAAAAAGTAAAATAATCGGCCAGTCTTACGTAAAACCACTGCATTATTTTGGAGATTTTTCCTAGTCTTCTGCTAAATGTCAGATCTATACATGAATAATATATTAATAAATAATTTTCTATATTTAGCGAAAGGTGAAAATTTTCATCGAGAGCTGTTCCCTGGGGCAACACCGAGTCAGACATTTTCCAATTGGATGGATAATTTGGAATATATTTTGGAATTTAAATTGTATTTTAAACATTATCATTTCTTTTTATTAAAAAAGTGCGCATTTGACCTCCATCTCATCTGATGGAGATTGACGACGAAGTCGACGATGGCGCATGAATACTTAAATAATGCCTATACACTTTTGCCTTGAAAAGGCCCAAATTATAGCGGTCAAGGAACAAGTATGCAGGCAGGAAATTCCACTCGCCTTCTTGGAATATCCCCAACATAGGGATGGAACAGCTTTCGCTAGACCCCCCGATGATGGAACGAGGAAGATGGAATTACATCGTGCAATTCCCATTGAATTCAATGTTCGTTATGTGCGTTATTAATCTGTATTTTTTCGTTGTATAGCATGTTAAACATTAAAATTTTTTGATAACTCTTCTCGTAACCGGAGGCTTCAACGAGGAGGTCTGAAAGTTCCTTATTGGGAGTTTCGTTATAATGTGTAGTTTCAACTGATTTAATTGGAACAGCACCTTTATCTGATGTAGTTTGTCCATCTAATTGTTTTTTTTCAGAATAATCATTTTTCTTCTTTCCGATTACACGCTTGTTTAAATTCTTGTTACACTTTTTTAACTGAGTATTTTTCTCAATCAGCTTTTCCACTTTTTCCTTTAGGATTTTTCTATTCTTTTTGGCTTTATTTCTTATTTCTAATGTAGAAGCATTGTTGTCCTGTATTATACTTTAGCCTTCTTTATTGTTTCAGCCCTTCTAGTATTTGCTTTTCTCCATTTTGCACGTTGTTCTTGTTTATCTTTCTCTGTAAGTCTTTCTTTTTTCTTTTTTATGTTTTCTTTAACCCTTTTCAAACGTTTCACTCGAATTTCTTCATATTTATCTGGTTTTTCCTTTTTTAGTCTTTCTCTGTAAGCTTTTTGCCTTTCGGCATTTGTTTTTGGGCGCTTTCCTAAAAAAGAAAATTATAGTTTGGGTCAAATTAGAGACTTACAGACTTAGAAGGGCGTAACTATTTCTATACCAATTTTTATTAAAAAAAAATATGTCATAACATATTAACAACATATAACTTATCAGAATTACAACCATTTATGTGCACAACAAAACAAGAAGAAGAAAAAATACTTTCATTCTTTTATGGGTGTTCTAATTTAAAATATCCAAACCTCCCTTTTAATATTCCCACAATTCAAAACGGAGACGCAGCTGACCTCGTCAGCGATGGCGTGATGATTTGGACTCTTTTTTAAAGGATATACCAGACGAAGCTCAAAACACGGGTCGAATTGATAAAGAGTAGGGTGACCTTTTCTCAGTTGTGGGACACAAAAATATAATAAATAAATAATAATTTAAAATACACATTCATATGGAGCTCGATGAAATTAGCATATTTAAGTTTTTCCATATAAAGCGTAATTAATACCTATGCTTCCTTAATTGACGGTCATATAAATATATGTATACACACAAGTTTGGCTTGAAAATGTAATATTAGTGTAAGCATAGCACTAAAGAAAATTAGTTGATACTAAGGCTCAACTCACACTGGCGCACGAGCACGAGTCGGAGCGTCACGACGAGTCATGTTTTTCGTCTATAGCATATTCATCTCATCTTCCCATTATTAAGGTACAAATTTGTGTTATGCGTATGGGTCCTTGCGCGCAGTGAGGCGTCAGACGCTGACCACATTGTGATCCGGGCGCGCTAATGTAAGCGTCGTGAGACGCGCGTCGCCATGCGTTGTAGTTGAAAAACAGGACACGACGCGACGCTTCGACTCTGCGCCAGTGTGAGTTGTGCCTAAGCCGTTCTAAATTTGGAAATATTGTTCTACCGACCGTAAAGGATTCACAGGATTCACTTTCGAAGAGAAATAACAAAACGTTATGAGATAAGACAATGTATATTTCCAAACATAATTATTTTAACATCAATTCTGTAAATTGTACCTCAAAACAACAGATGGAAATTCATAGCTACAGTAGTATTCTCGTTAGTTTAAAATGAGACTGGTTTTCAGCTTGGTTTTCAATGTAGTTAAAATACAGAATTGGTTCCAATTATTTGAGTATTAAGTTTACTCTATTACTTTAAATACATTTATTGCTTTTGAATCACATCTTTAAGTGCAGTGCTACTTAAATTTAACAACTATCGCCGAACTACGGGCGAGTTATTTACTGACAAACATTGACTATAACCAAGTCAGCCTATCAAGATAGATACATGATGGAATCCATGACAACACGATTTAATTCATCACTTAAAATGGTTGTTGTAAACATTAAAATGGTTTTGTAATCATTAAAATGATTTGGTAATAATTAAAATGGGAATTGCAATCATTACACTTTTTGCTGCAATTATTAAAATACTTGCCGCTATCATTTGAATGGTTGCTGCAATTATTAAAATGGTTTCTGCAATCACTAAAATCGTTGCTGTAAACATTGTGCTTGATAGGGTCCGAACATGTTAGAAGGAAAATAATCGCTTTAATCAACTTTTTGCTGATTCCACTCACATTGCTTTTTCAGTGTACTATTCAAAATCAAGTGCGATTTCAGACTAGAATATACACAAGCTGTTCACTTAACATCTACTTAAATGTATAACGAATTTCCGACAGTACAATAAGTAGGTATGCTACAGCCGTGCGATCATTCACATCATGTTTTAATCAATTTAATTCATCAAATACAGTCTTTCCGCGGGCAATGGGCACATTATTTCTTAAAACTATCGAATATCATAAAACTGGTGCAAATTATTTGTATATATATTTTTGCATCACACACGCACACAAATCTAACTTAGCGATAGTGCTGGTGGCTGGCATTACGTACTTGGGTATTTTTCTTACAATAGTCAAGCCGACAAACAGTTTAACTGAATATGTACCTAATATACAAGAAAGTGTATTTTGTATAACTATACATCATATGCGGTCGACGCGCGTTTCAGTGTCACAGGGCTCATATGAACTTATACATTACAAAAATTCCCGCGCCCGGAACGCTTCCGCGGCCGCCTCTGTGTTACCAAAGCATAAAGGAGACTTAGTGATTAGTATCCCAAGACTAATCTCGGAGTTAATATCCTAGTTACTTTGGTACACATAGTAGATAAATTATCTAGTTTGAGACCACAAATTTAATGTGATTTCCGAAAGTTACTAAGAAGTTGTTTGCAACATTGCGTCTAATGTACTTCATTAATTTAATTATTAAATAGTAAAACACTAAATTACCTAAATATTAATTTGCATTACTGCAATATCTATATATAATATAAATAAAAAATGGACTAGATATTGAGATCAATGTGCGTAATTACTTATCTAATTTAATAGAGATCATTCTACTTCTACTACCTATATAGTGCTTTGGTGTTTTATTACGCTCTTATTATATTAAGCTCTATTACGTATATATAAGCGTAATAGCTGATTGAGGTTTTGATAGCACTGTAATGGCACTTTTATCTCGAATGAAGGATTTGGCCTGCTCTCAGAAAATGGTGACAACATTTTCAATAAGTTAGAAATGAAATTAAATGGGACAAGACATTCTTTTTACTTTTTGGTATTACAGTGATCGCATGCACGCCTTTAAAGTAAAAAAAGATCAATGATGTTACGTACTTGTCTAGTTTATACCATGGTTGTTGCTGATGATGATGCTGATGCGGGTGCTGATTTTTTACCTTAACATCAGCCGAATACTGATTTTATGTATTTATGTGATTTACGTGAATAACGTACATATCATTATTGAATCTACATGAGAAAGCTTCTATAACGATTATGATTTTTTTAATGATTTTGCGACATTTATTAACAAGAAAATCAACCTGCATAAAATCAATCAATCGACCTAATTTAGTCATACTGAAATATTATCAAAGGTGAAGAACAATTGTTTCTGGATGGATTGCAAATTATTTCAGCGTGCCGTAACCCCGGCCCTTTAGGTAATATCATGACGCGAATCTTTTTCTTTTTCTGCTGGATGTAGCTGTAAATCTGTTCGAATTGTTGATTACATTTACTGCGACTCGTTAACCATATCTCGCTTTTATTGCCTCAACGTCGAGTCAATATCTGTTTTGATTTTATTCCCTGTACGTGGAATCCTCTAAGTATAGTGCACTCCGCATAAATACACATTTACTTGGCTTCGGTCCGTAAGTGAGGCCAAAACCAGCCAACAGGCTAAGAAAAACAAAACGAGAAAAAGATATACAGGTGTAAATTTGAGACGGGGCAGCAAGGCCAGCTACCTTAATCGCTGTAGTTGCAGGAAAACGAAGAAGAAGAAGAAGACTATCCAGTAATTTTGAAGATATTTTGATTGGCATTCACAGATTTTCAAAAAAATGGTACAGTCAGCAAGATAAAAGGCAATTTATACAAAACTTTTTTTTATGCCATGCGATCTAGTCTCTATGGGACCAACTGAGGTAAGAGTACTCGAAATGTCAGAAATCGCAAAAAACTTTTTATCATGCATTTTGTAGGGACATATTTAGTAATCAGTTTTATTCTAGTTAGTTAAGAAAACTAACAATTAGTCTACAAATAAGAATTAAGTAAAAACAAATTGTAATCATAACATTATTTTTTTAATTTCGAACAGCTTTGTTTCGTTAATAGAGAATTGTCATTTTTTATACGATTTTTAATCAAAATGTTCTCAAATGTGGAAACAAATGAATTGGAGTAAAATTTCAGCTGCTACTTGCTCTTCGCGGAAGAGAGCGAATCGATAATAGATTTTTAATGTTATTTTGCTTTTCGTTATTGTTTCTATTTTGAAATACATAATACGTATACAATTTGATAATTTCCTTAACTACCTAGAATAACTGATGACTAGATATGTCCCTCCAAAATGTATGGTAAAAAGTTTTTTGCGATTTCTGACATTTCGAGTACTCTTACCTCAGTTGGTCCCATAGCGACTATTGAACCTTCCCAGAGACCGGATCGAATAGCATTTAAAAAAGTTTTATACAAATTGCCTTTTATCTTGCTGACTGTACTTTTCTCAAAATCTGTGAATGCCAATTAATATATCTTCAAAATTCATGGATAGTCTTCTAGAACCGTCAACTCGGCTTTGCTGCTCCGTCTCAAATTTCCACCCTGTATAGAGTGGAGTGAAAGAAACGGTATGCTATAATAATAAATGAATGACGTCAAATAATGCTGTAAAGTATTAATATAACTTTTTTTAAGTTTAGTGGTGGTAGAATTCACTTTGCTAATATTCCTGGTATTGGCGCTCTACCTATTTCTAACACAAAGCATCATACTATGTTACAAAGGTACATTACAGTGGTATCAAAACGTTTCTTATAATAAAATGTCCAATATTTTTTATTAGAACTAAGTTGCGAAAGATCCAAAAGGCCCATGGGTGTGTTCCATATTGCTTCTAACAATCGTCAGATCATCGGCTAGATGTAGGTAAGCCTTACATCTGTGCCAACGGTTCTTAGTGCATCCCCAACGGAAACCACTTCTGGTTTTGCTCTGCTTGTAGTATGTAAAGTTGTGGTACACCAAACGTTCCTTTCCTCTATTTGTCATGAAGATATTTACTGGAAACAACATTGACATGTATTATTACCACGTAAATTAACAGCAAGCTATGAATAATAATAATTACTATAGCTACTAGGTGCAATTGACAGATGCAGTAAGTGTAATTTTCAGTCAACCAGAGCCTCAGGCATGATAGCTGCACATCTACCACGATTTAAAGTTGTTCATTATCGCTAAAGATCACGTATAGGTAATAATTTACTATTTTGTTTGCCAAGTTGTGCAGCGCCCTTGCACAAAACAACACAAAAACAACTAAAATGTTTTCGTGCAAATATTTTACGCAATCGCTAGCGATTATCAACGTTAATGTAGTAGTAGAGATATTAATATTATTATTTTTTTATTTTAGATTTTATTACAGTCGGCCTGAGGCTCTGCATTGAAGTTGATATTTTTGGTTTTAATTATCATGCATTCATGTATGTTAGTAGTAAAACAGAATTCAAACATATTTATTTATTAAACACTTTGTAAACTTAAGAATAACATAAGGTACATCATTCGAAATGAAACTACGTTGAAATTATAAGCACATGGGACTTGTCAACTTATGACTCAGAGTGACGGGCGCGCTGGCAGTGCCCCTTAGATCTTTACGATTTAAACTTCTGACTGGCAGTGCAATTGCTATGGACAAGCGTGTCGCTTGCCACTAGGCGCGCGACTTGTTCATACCGTCACTTGTTATCATATTAAAAAAAAAATAGAAAAAGACTATTTCATAGTCAGCTTTATTAAAAGCAAGTCCACCAAGTTTGTACGCTTTGGCAATCCAATCAATGTCTTGCCTAGTAGATGGTAGACAAATAGTGATCAGGCTCTGTTGATGGAGCAGGACCGACTATCTAGTCGGTCACAGGATGTTAGGTTTATCAAATGATGGTTCGTATTCACCCAATTGGTCATAAATACGAAGGTGACAGGTTAGCGATTCAAAGTTCTGAGCGGTACCTGGTATCACAACACATAAACGAAAAAAAGAGAAAATTTACTTGCTGGCGTGTGCGCGGCATATTTTATTTTACAATAGTAAATTAAATTAATAAATTAAATTAAAAAATAGTATTATACGTATTTATTTACAAGGGGCGGCTGAAAAGTAATCTCTTATGACATTATCCAGGCGCATTCGTTATTTATCCTTTTTTCATAAGTAGTGACACTTTAGATTATTACGTTTCGCTTTGCTCGGACAAAATAGCGGAAGAAAAAAGCAAAATGTTGAAAAATGAGCAAGAACTTTTTTAACAGACTGTTCCTAACAAATATAATAAGTGCATTTCCTATATAATTTCATATTGAAAAAAAAGTAATCATGGCCGTCTTTTATTTCATACATAACGCTAGTACATTACATAGATATAGTTGTACACATTGGTCGTACGTAGGTATTTATAATGTTAATATTTTGTATGTTTAGCTCTAGTCAAAGTATTGTTGTAACTACATGTTTCTGTTTTTCAAATACTATTCCAATTATAAAAATTGTTATTAACATCGATATTACTGTTTCAGAATTACTGTTTCTTGCGTTCCGTTCCACGCTTAGAGCATATCGTTATAAGTTCGCCTGAAAGTATTCATAACCTAAGCAACTTTAAATAGGGCATTGGATAATTTAAAAAAAAAATTAAAAGTCCCCGACATATTGTACGGTTGAGATCCCTACTAAATCCCTGGGCAAAGAACAGTTGAGCAGATGTTCATCAAACATAGCGAAGAACCGTCCCGATTAAACCAGTTTGCAAACAAAAGATCGCCTTGAGGTCAATCCGTCTGTTTGGCAGCTGCTATGCCACAGGCACCAGACACACTCTCAGACAAAGATTTCAAACTTATAATTCCCTTCTTTTTGCGACGAGGGTTAAAATTGAAAGAGTTTGAAATCCAAGCAGCTTAAAGTTAGGACATGTTATAGTAATAAAACATAGGTATGTACCTTTAAACTACTGTTTTTGTAAAATAATTCAAAGTAAAAAGAAACTAAAAGGGTTTCTAATAGGTATACGTTAAGTTAGGACATTGGTTTTTATTGCAAAGCAATACAAGGAAATACCAAAAGAAAAATAAAATGAAAGTTGTTACAGTTAATGTTATGTATTTCCACCAAAGCACTATACAATAAAAACAGAAAATAATATAGGAAACGAATCTATTTTTTTCCCGGATAAATGGCGTAGATTTGTTTTTTCGAAAAAAAATCGATCCGGGAAAAAAATTGTTTCATATCCTGTATGTAACAATCTTTCGCATTTACCTAAGAACTCGATACAGAAAACAATAATTTTCGGGAAAAAACGGTTACCTCCAAAAATCTGTGCCAAAAAAGAAAAAAAATCGTAACTCTTATCACTTATGTAGATATATTTTCCAATAATAGTATAATTATAAATTTCAAAAGAAAAAAAAAAAACAGCGTTTATCGAGTTTTTAGGTTTCGCGATCGTTATACATAGAAAATGAAACAACTTTCTCGAATCTAAATCGCGAACATTTGTTTTTTTTTAACAATGTAACGTGTCGAGCCCTTTACAGGTCTCATGGTCAGGGCTGAAAGACAGTCAAAAATATACGCGATCTAGATCCAAAAAAATATTTTAATTCCATAAAAAAACATTGTTACCATTTATAATTTCGACTTTTACATAAATTGATTATATACAAATTCTGCCAGGCGTGTATGAGAAACTTGGTGGCGGGTGGAGGTCTATTCTTTCTGCCTAGACCAATGAGTAACAGGACCCCTACTCTCGAAGCACTAATTTCATAGTTACGGCCATTTTCCCACTGTGAATGATTTACAAACTCGAGTTTCAATTGGGGCTAGAACTAAAAATGCATGACAACTCGATTTGACAGTTTCGAACGGGCCTGTCTTTTCGTTGACAGACTTCGAGAGTAAGGGCGTCTCATACATTCTTGTTAATTCTACCTTTCTGAGTTTCAGTGAACTCGTTTTTAGCGTCTTTTTTATATTTTTATTGCTTTTTAGCGACGATAGTTCTCCATCCATAGTCATCATTTGATTAACTTTGTATGAAATATGAAAATTGTGTAAGTTCCTTACGTCTGGCCTTGCTCACTCGTCGTTATTACTCCATCTACATTCATATGGCATATGTATATAATTTGATCCCTCTTATGTAAAGAATCGTAAGCCCAAATTCACAACTTCGCAGGGGACCATTTTAATGTAATGAAATAATATGAGCATAACACGTGAGATTCTCGAGATATTGAAATGGAGTTTGATACATACGCATACATATTTTTCATGCTTTGTAATTTTACACAAAAATGATTTATGAAAAAATGCACCTATTTAAGTGGCTAAGATACATACGTAGGAAGAGTTTATGTATGCTTGTATATACAATTTTACATAAATACCTAAATGCATTACCTAACATTGGAAATGAAGCTAGTTTTTTGGATGTAAAAGCGCCAACTGGGAAAACCTAAAACTTCAGTATTATTTATGTACATATCAATTTAAACGATAGTAGGCACCACTTTTGGTTCTTTTGTAAACAGGCGCTTCATGGTTGTGTTTCTCCCATGTTATTTCGATTACTAAATTGTTATTAACAATAAGATAGGCCTGACACTCGGGCTCCGTACATTTCCATTGAAACTTACCTTTTTTGCGTTTCGTGCCGCAATTAGAATACGTATAGTTTTTGTACCTTAAAAGCTTTTTGAGCCGTGTTGTTGTTATAAGTTCACCTGCAATTATGTTTAAGCTTTAATTAACTTCGGTTTTTATGGAAACTTAAAGTGAAAAATAAGAGGCAGCAAATAATTAAAAAATAATGAAAACAAATATAATACTTTATTAACATAACATATAGCGGCCGGAGCATCTTGCAATAAAACGAGTTAATCAACGCAGGATTGGTAAAACGTCTAATGTGCATATGGAAAATATTACAGGAGAGCGATTTAAAGTGGCTTTTTTAAGAAAAAAAAATCATCTCTAATTTTATCTTCATCTCTATTCATTATATGGAAAACTAGGAAGTTTCAGCTTTTGCACGTTATCAACTAAAATCTTTAAAAAGTTTAAACCGCTTTTCTGTAATATTTTCTAAATGAACATTAGACGTTTTACCTTTCCAGGGTCGTACTCAAGTTTTTAACCTCCTAAATGTTCATCAAAATGTACATAATATGTGAAGTGATTCAGACTCAGACAATATTATTACTATGTACATTATAATGAAAATATAGCATTGAAATTTAGCGCTATATATTCTACATGACAATAGAGTATCTAGAAAAATTTGAAATAAAAGTTTATCGCACAAACCTTTGTGCATAGTTGCCTGGCCCTGGAGCATGTAATTATATTTTGTACATTTTAAGTCTTAAGAGGTTCAAATGTTATCAATGTGGCCACTTAAACAACTATTTGTGATAATTATCTGTGAAACAGAAACAACAACACTGAGCTGAAGACAGAATAGCAACGCCAACGTGTTGTTTTTTGGTTTAGGCTGTTAACGAGCAGAAAATAACAAAAAAATGTTTCACTTTCACATTTAGTACCTTAGAAACATTAGAAATGACTAAATTATATAAAACAGTCATATAGCTTATATACTACAACTTGATATGTTTATAAAAGCTAGCACTACAGTCGTATTTATTTTAAAGCAAAATAATTAAACTTAAAATAAGAATTGTTAATACAAAGAAAATTCCGATCCGGCTGGACTCGAACCAGCGCTTTCACCATACCGTAGCTGACACTCTTCGAACTGAGCTACAACAGAACGAACCATCAGACTTTACGAATTTTTCTAGTTGCTTACTGCTGGTCTTTGTTTCTCGCATACTCGTATCGCATTTATTTGTAATTTTGATAGTGAACCAAAATTTCATTATTGATATATGAGGGAAGTCCAAGAAGTATACTCTCAGTGTGGGCATGAAAAAGTCATCAGGTCCGGAAACATTTTATTATTTAATACAATCCTTGAAACCGACTACACCTTAATATTACATCGTAAATACAGTATTTTTATTTGTTTTGATTATGTCCTACGGAAGTGTTTAACCGTTGCACTGTTTCATATTTAAAATAATCCGGGTTGTAATTCCAGGCTCAGGGACCATGGGACCTGTAAAGGGCCCGAAACGTCGGTTTGTTTGAAAAAACAAATATACGCGATTTAAATCCGGAAAAATAGTTTCATTTCCTAAATAAATTCATTTCTGACCATTAATAGTATTTTTTCTTATTCATTCCGGAAACTTATAGTGCGCCCCACGTACGCCACTTAGGTGAAAGCAAATTTGACTAAACATTTGACAAACTTTGTCTTTTTGATGTGAAAAACGATATATTATTTTTGTACACACGCCAGCACATCAAGCTACACATTAACGTATCTTGTTCCGTTGCACTGGAGGCGATTTTCGAACAAAAATGTGTAGTCTGATGTGCCGTTCTCCGTACTTTATCTATTTTTTTATTTATTTTCTCAGTTTCCCAAAAATATTACTTTTTAAATTATGTTTCTTTAAAATTGAGGGTGCGAATTGTTTTATTCATTTTCCTGAAGCTAACTTAAAACTATGACAAATCTTTTCTAAGATAATGATAGAATGAGAAAAATACTACTAAATTGACTTATACTCATTCACGAAACATTGTTGCTAAAATGTTACTATGTCTACTTTTTCTCATATTAGTCACTACATGGAATACCAACAAAACGAGAACTGAAATTTGACACTTTCATTTAGTCTTGGGCCCCAATTCTGCAAATTTTTTTGAGATTTTCTTTATTACAATAAAGAATACTATGAAATTACAATTTCATTGAGACTCCACTGCGATTAAGTTGGAATTATGATAATATTTGTTGTTCTCCTAAAATCTAGTTGCAATGGCAGTTGAGTGTCAATGGAATAGCAGGGATGGTATTCGTTCATTCAATTACTAATGAACAATGTTGCCTTAGTAAGACTACTATGTAACTGCATATCTTAATTTTCATCTCGTTTAATCAACAATTTTAGGGACAGAAGTCCGAAATTACATTTTCCAGAAATAGCGTTTGCTCGAATTTTCATAACCTCGAAAGTAATTTTAAGAGGAAAATGTTTTTTTTTCTTTTAAATCTAACTTAACCTAAACGACCTAATCGTGTCTTTGCGATAAACATCCAACATATCCTATAAGTATAACATATCGTTATAATTCGGTTTTCGGGGTAATGAAAATCCGAACAAACGTTATTTCGGAAAAAAATAATTCGAGTTTGTGATAGGTTACCCAATTTTACTCTTCATATTAAACATATCGACGCTTGAAAGGCAAAATGGGATAAGCGACACTTTTGGGTGATATTGAGTTATATATACCGTCGGAATCAGAAACATTAGCTGGTTCCAACAGTATATAAACTCAATAATAGTAGACTACGGCATCGACTTGCCACTGAAAAACAGAATACCAAAAAATTGCAATGGCAGTTGAATACTCTAATACTAACTGCCTCCGTGGCCGAAAGGTTACCATGCCGAACTAGCATGCGGAGGTTCCAGGTTCGATTCCCGGGCCGGGAGAAATATTTGTATGACCTACAATTATTTCTCTCGTGAATTTGGGTGTAATTTGTGGTTGTCTATGTGTGTCCATGGCACCCACGACACAGGGTTTCCCTAGTGCAGGGCTAGGTTGAGTGTGTGCGTCACTATGTTGAGTGTGTGTGTTACTCTTAGCTTGGTACTCTTAGGTTCACACAACTGATATGATTTAAAATTAGCAGACATGTGACCCTGTTGTCAGATTTGCGACCAAAGTGCCGATTTGGGTAACTTACTCTCTACTTCGGCGCTAATTAAATTTTAATATATTTCCCACAAGCCAACTGCCGAAGCTTAGTAGTCTGATGCTGATGTCCTCTAGGCGAAATGAACAAAATATTCAAAGTAGCATTATCGACATGGATATACGCGTAGCAGTTACTCGATTTAGTGCAATTCCATCTATAGGCTGTCCCTTTCGATATCAGCTGCTTTCTGTAGTATGTATGCCCTTGGAAGTAGAATACTTCTTTTCCGTTCATGAGCTCCAAAAGGTGACCTGTTGAATAATTTTATAAATTGTTACAGAAATTAGAATGCGATGATGTTATCATATAACAGCTGTCAATACACAAAGGTAAATTGAGGGTATTAACGCAAAACTGGTGTAACCCACATTTATATTTTTTCTACAATATTACTTATATTTGAATGCTATTTCCATGTATAAAAAATATGTAATAATTAAAAACAATTACACATGAAAGTAGCATCTTAATGTAAAATAATTATGGCCTTTAGTATCATTTAAAGCAATATTGTCTCCATGGCCAAACGGTTACCACACTGGTCTGCTACGCCGAAGTCCCGGGTTCGATTCCCGGGGCCGGGAGAAATATTTGTATGGCCTACCATTATTTCTCTCGTGAGTTTGGGTGTAATTTGTGGATGTATATGTCTATGGCGTCCGCGACACAGGGTTTCAGGGTGGGTGTGAGTGAGTGCGTTATTTGTTTATTTTTATTTGTATTGTAGAAAAAAATGTGGGTCACCACTCTTGCGTTGATACTTTCAATTGTGGCATGATTTTAATTTAGAATTCATTCTTGCCTCAAACAAGTGCATGCTCCAATAAAGCAAGCTGAAAATCAAACACAAGATGATTTTATTCGCAGATTGACACAAATATTGCAAAGCGAAAATTATCTCTCTAAGATATCCATTCATTGTTATAATTATCTAAGCAAGGAAAATAATACGAATCAATAGTTTCGCATATACAGTGCAGCAAACGAACTGATAAAAAATTAAAGCGAGAAATTACAGGTCAGTGACACATGGTCTATTATATTCGAAAAGCTATCTGTTACACAACAGTATTGAGATCATGAAAGAAGATGAGTATTATTTTCTTAATTTAATATATTTATACTCTAAAAATATGAGCACACAATTAAATGGCACACAATTATATCAGATAAAAAAAAATGTCATTACAATAAAACATAATAACAAAAACATGCGACACATATATGCATATGTTAACAGTAATTATAGTAAAACATTTATAGACATTTCTAAACTGAGTCCAGAAACAAAATGACACATTTTAATATAAGTACTTATAATAAGTATAAACATTAACACTAGAAATGGTATGGGACAAAATGGTATATCAAACTTCGATGTTAATATTTCTTTTTATGCCTCAATCAAATGAAAATGTGAGAGTGATTCGAATTAATACTAAGGAATACAATAAAAATGGCCACTGGCAGATATCTAAAAACTGTTCACTTTAACAAGTTGAATTTCTCCACAGAGAGAGACCACCTCACATCTGAGTATTTACTCAGGAATTTAAACAGGAATCAGGTTAAGTTTCTCTGCCATAGACCATGGAGCAAATAATCGTTAAACATATATCTAGTGCAGGGGGTCTACTCTCGATCTCCGTCCGACATCCGTCCGAAACAATTACTGTCAAATAAGTAATATTCGACAAAATTAAAAGACAAGTGTCAAGTATGAAGCTTCATTCGCATCACGCGTCTTTTCATTTGGTCAAGTATTGCTTATTTGGCAGTAATTGTTTCGGACGGATGTCGGATGGAGATCGAGAGAAACCCCCAGAAGTCTTTTTTATGTAGCTTTTATAGACTATACAAAAGTGTTCGACAATTAAATAGAACTCCGGTTTAATTTGGCGCGCACCAAAAACATGTAAAATGTATCCAAAATTACACAAATAATAAAAACAAAACAACTTATGTACTCTTAACTTATCTTAACAGTGCATGCAGTGCATTTCCTTGGCCCAAGTTATTCATCGATGCTTTGAAGCTTAAATTCAAAAACAAAGACATAAAAATTCTAAATCATACTAAGTCCAAAAACAGCTTATTTTCGCAAAACTAACAGTATTAGCACAGTTTTGCAACATACAGTTGCGCAATGAATGTACTTGCGTAGAGCAACGAAGGGGTTCTCGAGGGGCGTCGGGCGGCACCGGCCGCTGCGAGCGAACGCGCTTATTAGTTTGCGTGACGAGCGCTAAGGGTTGACGTGACTTAAAATACTTTTGAATACTTTGAGTAACTACTGCGAAAATCGTTGTATGCATATATGTATGTACACAACTGTTCTGTGTACGTTTATAATTCGACAACGAAATACATAGGAATTTAAAATTTTATTAAGATAACCGTGACGCGAGGTTAATTTTATCCTATAATTTTGCAATACCTACCTACATATATTATGTCCATGCATGAAAGTGTATTCTAATTCCTATGCCATAGAAGTCAAAAGAAGCCGAAATGATTATTTCAACTTCTATCATAGGTCGTGAAAAACAAATACGTTATGCAGATATTATTTAGGCATTTCTTTTTTAAAGATGCAATTTGAAAAGTTGTTGTAATAGGTTGGTTATTATTTATTATTAATATAACATAACCTTACAAATTCTACACTCGACAATTTAGTTTTAGGAAAGTAACTGTCGAATTTTGTTTGCGACAACAAACTATCTTTAATAGTTTGCAATCAGATGACTTCGGGAGATGTCTAACACCATTTGAATTCGTAAATTTAAGAACCGACTTCTATACCACCACTAAAAGTGTCTTATTTTATAAGATTACACTTACGTGTATATGAACTATGAGAAACGTTTTGTACTTAATCATCATCTAAAACTATAGGCTCATCAGGGGAATCGACATTGTGCACTTGTATTAAATCTACATTCCTTTCACATGTTGTCGTTACTACTGGCACTTCAGTCTCAATTTCCGAACCATCTGAATCTTCCTTTGACCCAGTTTTATCAGTCTTAGAACCGTGTTTTGCTTTAATTATCTTTTTTTCTTTACTTTCACTTTTCTCCGATTCTGTATTATCATCATCTAAAACAATAAGTGCATCAGGATAATTAGTATCTAGCACATGTTTCATTTCTATATTTGTAACTTCGGTTGTCGCGACATTTGCCACTTTAGCTTCAATTTTCGTATCATGTGAGTCTTCCTTTGATCTGATTTTAATTTTATCTTTCTTTGAATCTTTCTTTGCTACCTTTACGTTTATTTCTTTACGATCCTTTATTTCCGCTTCTATGTTATCATCATCTGAAACGATAAGTGCACCAGAAGGACTAACACCTTTAACTTGTTTTAATTCTATATTCGTTATATCTGTTGTCGTTACGCTTGGTACTTCAGTTTCTTCAGTGGATGAATTCCCAACTTTTGTTTTCTTGGAAATCTTTTTAACTGGTTTTATCTTTTTGCTCTTTCTTTTCTTTTTATTTTTTCCTATAACATGATTATGTGTAATATCGGCTTTCAAGACTTGAAGATTTTCATCTATTATGAGATGGGCTTTACATCGCTTCTTGGCGCTATATGAGGTACAGCTCCAACGATACGCGGAGCCTTTTGTTTTCATATGTTTGTAGAAATTGTAATTATTGACACGTAGATTAATGCGGCCGTTAGGACGAGGGTTGAATTCAACTGTGAAGGAATTACTAATTATTAAGATTCTCATTACCAACTATACTAATGCAGTAAAGAATAATAAGGGATATATTTGAATGTAACATTTAAAATTAGTATTTGACCTTTCTTGTGTATATATAACTGAATCGCTATCGAATAAAATATCGCTTTTGTGCAAAAACTTTATTGAAACATGGCACGGGTTATAAATCACACGATACATTATGCTCCAAATCATGATTACAATGGATACTCGTTTGAGATCTAAAATGACATGTAGAAAGCGAAAAGCATGCAGTCTTAAAAATCTTATATCTAAAAAACACTACAAGTACAAAAAACACTATAAAATGCCAAATATCACAAAAACCGGTTGACTTCTAATGTAAAAGCCTCTAGAATTTCCGAAACTTTGCAGTACTACAAAGTATGACTATCATCTATGACATGTTAAAACTACAACCAATACAATACTTGAAGGCACTATTCGATATAATTTTTTTTCGAAAAAAAAAAACCGGCAAATTTCACAAAAAAAAAGTCATTTCAATCATCACATTGACTTTCGTTTATCACAAGTAAGGGAACTAGTATGTTTTTTTAATACCAAATACAAAAATTACGATCCTAAATCTACATTTCTTACAAATAGCGTCGCAAAAAAGCAAGGATTTATATTACTGGAGATCACTAAAAGAGTTATCAAAAATACTATGAGCTAAAGAATACTGTTGAGTAGGCGACAAAGTTTGAGTATTACAGATAACAGGCATACTTCCATTCCACGTTTCATTTACATCCATACTTCGTCTTTCATTAACAGATCTCTTCCATGCCTCTTTTTGTCGAAGTTTTACATCAGTCTTCTCGACATGTACATCACTTTTGTTCAAAGGTTCAGTCATTTCAAAATATGCCTTTATAAGAGGAGGTACTTCATTGGATATAAAATCGACTTTATTCATATTGACTTTAGTTCCATTAAAATTGAACGATGGTGGGTGTGTGTGTCCGAGATCGGCTTTGAGAAGTTTGAGTTCTGTAGAGATAATTAAATGGGCTCTACATTTCCATTTAGAGCCGTAGGAAGTGCAGCTCCATCGATAAGCGTTAATTCTTGCTTTCGTATGTTTGTAGAATGTGAAATTGTTGAGGCGAAGGTTGACGCGACCATTTGGACGAAGGTAGAATTCCACTGTGGAAAAAACAAAGAAACTTAATTTCCATTTCGATGGGTTTATAGAAATTATAGAAGCAAAAAAAAAAATTATGAATGTCGTTATGGTAGTAGCAAAAGGAAATGACATTAAGGAAAGAAAAAATTAAATGGGAATTCATGCAAGTAACACAAATATAATATACATCTGATGCAGGAAAGGTCGGTGACGTCAGTAGATGTCGAGCGTTAGGGTCGGTCCAGATAACAAGCGTTAAGTGCGCGTTTTGCTAATATGAGTTTACAACTACAAAATTTTTATTCATAAACATATTCATACGTGCGTAGAATTTGTGCAATTGTAAGCGCGCGTCTAATGCTTTTATGCCTATCTGCACAAATTAGTGCTGACATGTGACGATCAGTGTTAGTGAAAAATGATATTGCTCTTTGTTTTATACATTTTGTTCAAGCTATCCGTACTTGTCAGTGTTAGTGACGTTCAGTGAAGTCAGTATTGCTCCGACATCTGCCGTGATCCGGCGACAATTTCTAGCTGTGAATATTTTCACTGACGACACAAACGTTGCATGTGACTGCAACTACAAGTATTTAAATTAATACAAGACACCGTCGGCACTGAGGAGTGCGAAAAGCACGTCACGGCATTGAACTGTAGATAGGCCCTAACGCTTCTCATCTGAACCGTCCCTGATGAAGAAAAGGTGTGAACTTTGATTAGTGAAAATATTTAAAATAAACTTTTACATTTAGTAAGTAAATATTATATTTTACTTTATATTTAGTATACTTATTTACTAATATTATTGCTGTCGAATAACGTCAATTTATATAATTCTCATATCTAGATGTTATTATTAAATTGTATTTCTACACATAGTACAATATAATAACAATATTTCTACTTGATTTTTATTTCTTATACTATTAACATTAAATATCTAACTGACAGTTATTTATAGTCCTTTATTCAATTGGTGACATTTTCATAATAATAATCTTATCGAAAAGCTATAACATGATAAATTGAAACTTTTGGGTTACGAATAAAATAAACAGGATTGGGGAAATATCAATTATAAAAATCGCGTATATTAGAGATGATAAAGGTTTTGAAGACGTGTGAAGGCCCTGCACAGGGCCAGCGTAATATACTGAGGTTTAAACTCTCTGCTTTGAGAATCACAACGCTTATCGACAGGGAATCGTACTATAACGTAAATGTACATCGTGTCTGCACACAAACGGTAGCAATACAAGCGACATCTTTTTTCGCACAGGATTGCATGGACATGAATCTTTTTCAGGCCAGCTCAAGCCGATTACCCGTTAATATGTGTGGTGACCAGTGTCACGTATATGGGTTGATGACGATAATGGGTTAACAGCAAAATAATACAATTTTCAGCTGAGCGATTTTTTTGAAGGAACATCGAGTATATAACCAGAAATAGAGACGAAATAAGAGCCATCCACTCCTGGCAACTATCAGGTCTAACGGCCCTTATAGCACTTTTAAATATCAACTTTTGTTTGCACTGAAATCACAAATGAGAAAGCTGAAACAGGACAGCGCCAACAACTGATCTGTGTGTAAGTCTCGGAACATTCCAAAAATATTCTGAATTTATTGTAATAAAGATAATATCTCTAAACGTGGGGGTTCCATTCGGTAGTTTGGGAAACACGTTTAATCACAAAACAAACGGAATCACATTTCATCGGTAATCAAATATTAAATATGTATTTTTTTTAATTTTCGTCCATTATAGCAAAACTCAAGTCAAACTGATCGATTTGAAGTGAAACAGTTGACGACATCCGTCAATTGTTTCGAATTCGGGTTGGCCAATCGCAGCGCAGTTGTTACCGTGATGCAGAATAGTTTTATTTTTGATTATATACTTGATGTGTAGCAAAGACCCTTGGATGGGTGGATACTTTTTATTATCAATAACATATATACCTATGTCATATAATTTTAATCTAACAAGTCACTAAATCTAACATTTGAAAAATATAAGGCAACAACCAGTACCTTTCCTCAAAGTAAAACATGTTTTAGTGGTCTGAAGCTTTACTGCCTCCTTGGCCGAACGTATAACATGCCACGCAGAGGTCCCAGATTCGATTCCCGGGCTGGGAGAAATATTTGTACGGCCTACATTTATTTCTCTCGTCAGTTTGGGTGTAATCTGTGGTTGTCTATGTGTGTGTCCATGGCACCCGCGACAAAGGGTTTCCCCAGTGCGGGGCTATGTTGAGTCCCTTATTTATTTATATTTTGTTTATTCAGTTTGAGTAACATAGAAGCTGCATTCTGCCGTTAACAAAATATTATACGAGTATTTATATTAATTATATAAATATTATTTATTTATTCGGGATGCGGGAAATCACTTAAGTAGATTGAAATTTACGTTATTTGGGATAGGTAATAGGTAGACTATATTTATCTAAACTTTGCGACGAGTTGCTGCAACTCCAATTTTTCGGAATATTCAGGAAAATTCCGACAAAACAACATCTAAATTTCGATAATTATACTTTACCTACCTATCCCAAATAACGTCAATTATTAATATAGTGATCCCGATAATACAGGACAAACAAATGTAGCCGTAAGGCAGTCTCTGCTTTCTGTTTCTGTTTATCGAAGTTTAGGTAAATAAACTGTACCTATTCCGATCACTGATAATAATACAAGGCTTATTTCCTGTGTGGATGGCCCGTTACACTCAGGCCATACAGACGAGGTACGTAGCTTCGACCCCGATTCACTTTCCCCACTGTACCGCGTATGTGTTTCCTGAATTATGATGATCAACGCGTTCATAAGCTTGATTAAGTCGCTGCATTTGTAGAGCCGTCACGGTGTAAAATAAAAAGTACACACATCAAACGTGTCTAGGGATCAAGCCAAATATTTGGCAATTACTGAAAATCAGGTTTTTTAATTATAATTTTTAACACCAATTGTTTTTTTTTTGTCAATTTCATAATTTAAAAAATAACTAAATAAATCTTTTAATAAATTTTATTTCACTTTCATAGGGCAATCAAATTGTTAAAAAAAATACTTTGATTCCTAGACAGTTTCGATGTGTGTACTAACGGCATCCCTGACGCAAAGAGAGCGGAGTTATAAGTTTGAAGCCCTTGTCACTGTATATGTGTGTCTGTCCGTGGCGTCGCGGTCGTAACTCCCAAGCGGATGGACTAAAACGGTTCTTTTTATTGTTATAATATGTTGATACAAAAATCTAACTAACACAGAGAATATATATATGTAGATGTAGAAGATACAGATGGTTACATAATTGAACTTTTTGAAGTACACCGTTTTATGTATAAAGTTCTGGATATTGCGTCGAGCGCTCGTTTTTGTCGTTCTTAAATAAGCATTATTGTAAATAGAATAACTAAGAAAAGTCCTAAATGTATATTGTTTTATGCCTTAAGTCGTTCTAAGTCCCGATTTGCTTCCTATAAAAGTGATAATAACTCTGAAATTCGGCATCATACAGTTAATACTATCGATGATACTACGTTGCAGACTTTATTAATAGCAGCTTATCTTAATATTAAGGCATGTTTTTATTTGATTATTATTGCATTAACACACTCATGTTGATATTTGTAAATACAGGTCATTTTAATATTAACACTAAACGTTAATGAAATCCAGCACGCCCTTGTACACTTTCTATTTTCGGCGTCAACATAGGTTTCGGTATATTTCTTTCGTCAATTTCTCTAGGCTTCTGAAACAAAGAAAATAAGAATTTCGCACTGAAGTTTTCCTTGACCATAGCACCATAAAAAATTGGCATATAATTGGCAAGATATTTTTTTATGATACCAAGTGGCGGGACGAACAAGTCGTGCGCCTGGTGGTAAGCGACACGCCTGTCCATAACAGTTGCAGTGCCACTTAGAGCTTTAAATCGCAAAGATCTTAGGGGACTGCCATTGCGCCCGCTGCCCTGAGACATAAGTTGACAAGTCCCAAGTGCTTATTAATTGTGCTTATTATTTAACCAGCACTTCCTACTCTTCTAAATCGGAACGCAGTAATGCACACATTAATGCTTGGCGGCAGAAATAGATAAGGATAAAGCAGTACTTCCCTGGACGAACCCTTTCACAAGGATCTCTACTGCTACTAAAGATGTTGATTAATCAGGATACTCGTACTAATTATCACGTTAAAAATATCCGGGTCATTATCATTAAGCGGTTACACGGCCATTTTTCTAAATTTCTGAGTTATTATTATAACGTATAGCTTTCTTAGTTAAATCGTTTAGAATATTCTTGATGATTGTACAACCCAACGATGATGCGACTGATGATGTACCGTAATGCTAGTTATAGATAACAGGAGTATGGCTAAATTATCATCTAGATTTGTGTTCTGTAGAAATTGAAGAAGGTGAATCTTCACAGTTTTGTGGAATTACATCCACTTTTATCCGCCCGAATTTGCGTTTAAAATTTCCCTTTATTGATTCTTAAATTGGAAATCAGAGCTACTACCTCATTCGCTATCATTTGTAGCACGTTTTTTACTCCATCCGATTAATTCCAAGAAAAAATGTTGTTATTGAAATAATAGAGTTTGGCAATAATTTGAAACCATTTCGTGATTTCGACACAGAGCTGATAAAAAAATTCTTTTTCGATACGATAATATAGACTCAGGGTCATATTCCAGAACTCTACTCAATGATCAAGTCAGGACTTGTGTATGATTTCAAGCACTCGAAATACGACCCTAATAGCAAAGACTTGAGTATGAATTCTAGTGCTTTAAATCATACTCAAGTTCTGACTGGAGCATTGAGTAGAGTTCTGAAGTACGACCGTCAGTATGGATCGGTTAGGAGAGCGTCATCCACGGCATGGCCATGACAATGGTTCGAATTCTGCCGGATTGAAGAATTTTTCTTTGTGTTCGGTATTTGTATTAATAATTATAACAAAGTAGTGGAGTAATTTCACAAAAATAATTGAATATAATGACAGTAAAACATCTTGATATTCCATAAACTTAACATGACAATAAATCCAGTTTTAAATTTTAAACAATATATCCAGATATCCAGTTTTCACTCACTGCGTAATGACAGAGACACTTCAGTGGGGGGATTTGAATATAAATTCCCATTTATTAAAATTAAATGACGGTCGGTATGGCGTGTAAGGTAATTCCGTTTACAACTGAATCTATAATTTTCACTGAAATCGCAGTACATTATTCGCCGTCTGTTTAGTCAAGTTCCTCTATAAACATTGAAAATGCGTATTTTAAGCGATTAAGTATATTGCTTACGAACTAATTAATAACACCTTTTGATCTAGCTATTTTATTACCTTTCGAGGTTCTAAAGTAGTCGTTTATTGATGTGAGAGTTTATTCATGTGTTTTATCTTTGAATCTAATCTGACATATTTAAAATTAGTAGAACTGTCATTTGGGGAAGAATCCTGACGATTTATTTATACTTCAGCGATTATGAGGTAATAATCTTGGTGTTTCATAAAAAGTCTCGACTTCAGAGTATTAATATTGCTTGGTTTAAAAGATATTGATGGAACTGTTTGACTAAGTCATGGCTGGCATAATAATACAAGACAGGAAGAATGGCTGGGCGTGGAGACGTTCCTGAAACTTTTCTATTACTTGAACAGGTATGTACGTATTAAAAATGGAAGGGCCTCCATACGTTAAGAAGTTTTCTTGGAACGTGGGTCATCGGTCATCTATTAAGCGATCCTGATATGAGTAATACCTTCATCAGAAAGTGATAATTCGATTGACCGTGTTGGCACATGGAAGTAACTATAATACAACTCATTGGACATGTAACGGTACCTACTAAACCTAGTACAAGGTCTTGATAATGGTGACATACGTCAGAAAGAGCTAAATCGTCCTCGTTGGTTTCTGAGGTGCAGAAGAAAGCTGATTATTACCTGTGTTCTGATTATTTGCAGAATAAATAAGAATTTCTTCAATATTTCTTCTCGCTCGTTGTTTTTCTCAATAATTTCTACTATATATACGATTCCGCTCTCTAACTTTTTGTTTCTGCCAAGAAGCCATTTCTTGAATAAAAATAACTTTCCGTTCAGCTTTTCTTTTTAAATATCTTTCTCTAAGCTTTGCTTTTAGAACATCTTGAAGAGCCTCGTTACTTCTGATTCTCGACTGACTTGGTATTGTTATTACCATCTGAAATAAATGAAGTAAAATAAATAACACCAAGAGTTATTTACTTACTTATCGTTCGTTACCCATATCGCATAAATGCCGCAATACGCTACGCCCGACCGCCGCCAAATGGCACGTGTTAAAACTGTATGGACCTTGAAGATTTTTAAATATTTTTTTGTAAACATAACTCCGGTTTTTTTTTAATTTAATTTAAATAGACACGCGCACTTTTTGTCACATTATAATTTATGACATCCGCTGTTAACTGGATTTTTAGTTCAGGATGGTAAGAAACTATTCACTTCTCTTATATAATTAAAAATAAAGTCTCTACAAAGAATCGTATCCATGAGAACGACCCGGAAACCTTAAATCAGTATCAATTAGTACGAGTAATATACGTAATGAAAAAGTTGGTTCACAGTACATTAAACTTCGTCAAACTAGTCACGCCGTTCTTTTATATAAACGGAAAAGCTTACCTGGTTATTTCTTGTCTTCTCCAAGAAGTATGTAGACGGCGGATGCGTGTGATCAACATGGGCTCTCACAACCATCATGTCGTTAGTAACGTGGAGATATCCTCTGCAAGATCGCGAACCCATCTGAGTGCAGCTCCAACGAAATCCGTCTCGAAGTATTTTGTGTTGGTAGTAGGTATATCCGTTAAGCATAAGGAGGTTTTTTCCTGTACGCCCTTTAACTAGGAGCACTGAAAACGTTTCTTTTGTTAATACCTTTTAAGTTTTAACCACAAGCATAAGGACGCATACAAGTTAGACGCTTATAGAAGCGTTACAGTTGCGCTGCAATCGCGCCACTACCTATTTTCATACAATATTTAGAAGCGCAATTACAGAGCTATTGTCGTGACCCGCGCGCGCCACTTTATGACACAATTAGAGAACTAAAAATTACTGAAGCGTTACAGTCGCGTCACTGCAACGCTTCTACAAGCGTCTAATTTGAAGGCGCCTTTAATATAGTATGCATGCTGTACATTGCCACGTTTGGGGAATTAGTTGGGAAATGACCTTGCATTTTTTAACTTTTAAACAATCACGTTCATTTTCATCACACAGACATCCCATTTTGGTTTATAACTCGTATGACTAAATAATACATTTGACGATACAATTATTTGTTTTATTTTACGAAGACAATAAAATTTTTTTAAATATCAAGCAAACAATCAAGTTCATTTTCCTACTTATTTATCTCAACTTACAACATGGACCATTTTATTATTCAAATAACACAATAGGGTGACTGTGATCTTGAAAACAAACTAACTTATTACATTTCTTGATTGCAGTCACCATCATAATGGATGAAGTAATTAAACATGTATTTTTTAACTTTAATCTTTATCATTTAAAATTTGATAGGACCCGTCGATCATGAGCCGGTATGAAATTATCTTATGCGTATGAGTCTCGTTCTTCTTTAGCACGACACCATCGTCTCCAATGACAACAAAGGCTTTGCATTTCTTCGAAGTGCTTTTGATGCATCTCCAACGAATGCCTTCTCTGGCCACCATATGTTGAGCGTACATATATTCGTTTAAAAGCACTAAATACTTATCTGTACTCGTAAGGATGTAATTTACTTTAACTGAAAATTAAAAAAATTGATATAAGAAAAAAGCAAGTCAGTTTTTAATGATCTTGCTGTGCTATAAACACGAGTTGTACGGTCGTCTGTACAATTGAGGGACATCCAGGTGAAGTTGTGTTTTATCTAAAAGAAATTCGGTGTAAGGCTACTAACAGATTGACTGCATATTTGCAGTTAATGCGTGAAGTCGTAATCAACTTCATGCAGCTGAGACATCAACTCACTTCATTAGGTAACTACATTAACTGCAAACATGTAGACAATCCGTTAGCAGCCTAATTTTGAATTTCTATCAATCTAGTGAGCCTGTTCAGTGCGCTGACATCGTCGCAAGCGCTCATACAAGTCTTTCATTTATGAGGATTCGGCTCCGCACGACTGCACACGGCGGGAAACGTTATTTTCACCTCTCTGTGACCGTGCTTAGTGTTCCTTTTTCCTTGTAGTGAGCGCCTAGTGTCATTAATCAGATTTAGTAGGCTATTATGGCGTAGGTATTTTCGATTTTGTATGAGGGTGATGTATCTGTTACGTAGTAACTATTAAGTTATTTCTGGTCCGTTTTCGGGGCCAGTCAGTCCGCTGGTCATCCATGGAGGCTGGTCCGTCCTACGGTCGTTCTGTACTATTATAGGACGTCGAGGAGTCGTCTTCTCTCGTCAGAGGATGAGTCAAGTCGTGGACGAGTCTACAGACTGGCAGATTTTAAGATGACATTTTCTTTCGGAATTGAGATATGACGTATTTATCTACCGTATGCTTCTGAATAAAAGTGTTACTTAATTATTATTTTATTTGCTAGAAAGACATTGGTATCATCAACATTATAAAGGGTATTTTACACATTCAGTCAAAACTCGAGATTTGGGAATAAGACAAAAATTACACCACCATTTATATTTTATTTAAAAAAAAATAAAAACAAGAGCGTACTTCACATATCTTTAAATGTAAGATTTGTATTTGTGTTTGAGAAATAAATAATAATAATATTTATATAATAATATTTTATTATATTACAATTATTAAAGGAAAAATATGTTTTTTTGTTGTGTTGTTACAAATTGCCTATTAAGAATAATTAAGGTAAATGGGCAACAGAAAAGTATTCCACGCAGTATAGACTAAAACAGTCATAAATAACGTATTGGCATTTTGGCAACTTTCGATTTTGATTAACAATAAAACTGAAACTGAATAAGATATTAAAAAACCGATTAGAGGGGGTTGTAGATATTTGATCCCAGATATGTTAATAACACAATTGCGCTAAAAATGTCGATTACGGTAGTTATGATAAGGAACTGTTTTAAGTGGTTTTTTTAACCGACTTCAAAAAAGGAGGAGGTTCTCAATTCAACTGTGTTTTTTTTGTGTGTATGTTACGCGATAACTCCGGTATTTGTGAACCGATTTTCATGATGTGTTCCATAGTGGTCCCATTTCATTTCGAAGAAAATTATCCACCTTTAAGGATGGCTGCTCACGCATGAAGATTCATTTTTATAAATAGCGCCTAACTTTAATTTAGGAGCAATTATTTTAATGGTTGATTTTGTTATTTCTCCAATTCGAGGCGTTTTTATCTCAATATACTTTGAGTAGTGAGAACCGATTATTATTATCTCCAGTGTCAAGTCCTGTATAGTGGCGAACTAGGGGATATTTTAATAAAACTTAGCAAATAGACGTAATTCCACGTACTCATGAGGTCGGTATTTTTAGTACTCTGTACTGATTATTTTTAAGATTATTTTTAGTGACCACAATGGGTATAATGCACTATATAACATAGATGTTAAGAATTACGCGGTTATTGACTTGCCACTCAACCAAGGACCGTGAAAAAAAATTTTCTGAAATATAGGGAGAAGAATAAATTCTCACACCGTAGTAAGAAGAACCAGTAATTAGTGATAATTATATCTTATACAATTTGAAACTTATTACACGAAGTCCTTAGCTTAATTGCACACTTACGGTGACGTGGTAACTTCTGACGTTCAACTACGGGACGTATTCAAAAGTTATCAATAAATTTGTCCCTTTGCTAAATATGACCAATTAAATGGTTACTTAGTCTATGATACACACACATTTGGCTGCAGTAGAGCTCCTTGTGAAGAGTTCGTCCAAGGAAGTACTGCCACCTACTATTTCTGCCACCAAGCAGTAATGTGAACATTATTGCTTGTTTTGAAGAGTAAGGGTGCTGGTGGAATTACAGGCACATGGGACTTGTCAACTCATGTCCCAGGGTGACGGGCGCAGTGACAGTGTTTGTCAGATCTTTGCGATTGCCAGTTCTGAGTGGTACTGCCATTGCTATGGACACGCGTGTCCGTCATGACTGAATAATAAACATTGAAAAAGAGTGTAATTCATCTCATCCTCCTACCACATCCTGTCTCGCACACGCGAGCGTGTTTCCAGTCGAGTGGAAGTGTTTATTGCGAGTTTAGCGAATAAATCTGTGCATTTCCGTTTTTGCAAGAAACCAACTTAAATAGCAATTTAAGTACTCGTAACAAAATCCTGCCTACTGTAATCGATAGATTACATATAATTAATTAGATATAATTAAGTACTATGTTATAGTTGTATAAACTTTACTGTCCATGAATTAGAAAAAAGAAACTTGTCCACCACACACTTGTCGCAATGTTTTGTAATATTTTACGCCTTGGGAGTCAAAAATGTATCTATCTGTTATTTTAGTAAATTTCTTTATTAGGTATTTCTTTGTGACACCTTTTCTTCTTGTGTTTTTTCCATTCTTTGTATTCTATATCTGTATTTTAATTTTAATTTTTTTATTGTTCACGTCTTATTTTTGCATTTGTTTCACATGTACAAGCCACATAAAGCAAGTTATATTTAGCATAGTATATCAAAAATTATTGTGGTTAATAAATATCAAAATATCAAAAATTATTGTGGTTAATAAATATATTTTTTGTTTCAGTTGTCCATGTTTTTTATACTCGTATATTGTTTTTTTCATAGATGTAGCGCGGATATCGTCCTCGTAGAAATCTGTTTTAATTGCTGAAAACTGTAACATTTTGATGAACCTTCTGTTGTACCTGTCTACGAAGACATGTTTGGTTTTATAGATTGGGATCAAGTTCACATTTTTCTGTGTTCTTTTTAGGACTGGCTGTTATTTCAAATTGAGTTAATTTTTTCATCACCATCAACAACATTTTCTTGAAATATTTGTTTGCATGTAGCATTTAATTTTTCTCTCTAACATGTTTAGTTATCAAAGCTTCAATTCCTTTTGTTAAGTACGTTGTTCTTTCTTTCTTTTCTCAAAGGTTCGATTGGATTGATTATTTATCAAAGTCATCTTCGTCTGTGTTAAAATTTTGTACAAGTACCTTTTGTAATTTATGTATTTTTTTTCTATTCTGGTAACGTTGTGAGTTTTGCCTCCATTTTTTTCTTTGGATTTTTTGATCCCTTGGAGACAGTTCATTGATACTCCTAATTTTTTTTTCGCTTTTGCGCTTCAAGTAGGCTTCCCTCTTTTTGGCTTTTACGATAGCGTACTTCTTCGGGTCCTCTTTTATTCGGCGATACCTTTCACTCCTAGCAATTTTTTCCTTTAGTAGAATCTGTCGACTTTTCTTTTTTTTCTCTTTGGTAATTTTGCTACCTAAAACATAACAGTTAAAGTTCAAAAAGTGTGACCGCTAATTAAATAAATTTAAACTACTATCTAACAACATAGACAACACGTTACAAGTCAAGGAAAGTCAGATTAAAAATTTACGACATTATTAAGTAACATATTTCGCTATACGTAAATAAAATTAATAACCATATCCCTTACTTTCTTCTTAAAACTATTTAAGGATAACCCAAAAATATTTATATTAATTATTAGATTTTATTATAAAATTCGAAACAAAAGCAACCATTTTTAGTAAACTATATTTATGGTAACAAAATTTTTAAATTTCATAATTAACTCCAAGTATAAGTCTGTTATACGAGTATACTATTTAAAAATATCTAATATAATGTTTTATCTAACTGATTATCACTAATTACAGGTTTTTTTGACTTATGATTTCTTACTAACCCGATATTTTGGAGCCGTTACACGCCCCATGGTTACGGGTGGTTATTCAACCAGTGTGACATAAAAGTAGACGTGAATGAGAGTGACACGAATGATATTTGGACACATATACGGATGATATAATAAGTAATATTGTACACATACATACGTTGGTTTACGTAACTACCTCGTTAACTGCCTCCTTGGCTGAACGGTTACCACACCGGACTGCCACGCAGAGGTTCCAGGTTTGATTTCCGGGCCGCGAGAAATATTTGTATGGCCCACATTTATTTCTGTCGTGAGTTTGGGTGTAATTTGTGGTTGTCTATGTTTGTGTCCACGGCACCAGCGACACAGGGTTTCCCTGGTGCAGGGTTATGGTGAGTGTGTGCGTTATTATTATTATTTGAAATAAAGAATGTTTTAGATTCGTGTAATAATACAATAGTCATTGAAAGGAACAACATTTTGACGTCTTTTAAAAACGATCTCTATATGGTTAACTATTATGGTTTGTTATGGTTGTTACATTTCGTCAACAATAAAATATGTATTATTAATTTTTTTCAATAGTGTGCCACTTTATCTTATTTGAGTTTATGCGAAAACCACTAATTTTACCGCAAACTCATTCGTGTGACCAAAAACATATTTTTTAAATATAAATTATTTGTGCGATTAAATAATGATTGACTTTATTTGTAGTTATATTTACATTTAAGACATTAAAACCATAAGATAAAAGGTATAACATAAAATACAAGGATTACAAAAATCACTCAAAAAGTGCTATTTTAATTCGGAAAATCGGAAATCAAATCTTAAAATAAGTACCATCTGAATTGCGATGGTATTTATCAGGTTTATGACTATGTTCCAAGCTTCCTTTGATAATGTATCCTTTATCGTCAATAGTAATGTTGGCTTTGCAGTTCTTAGATTTCAACTTGGTACAATGGTATCGTTTGCCTGTTTTCAATTTCGCATTCATACTGAATGTGTATGCGTTTAACATTGCTAGAGTCGCACCGTTGGCAAGGCGTATAAATGACACTGAAAAATAAAATACGTTAAATATAGTGAATTTGTAAAATACAACACTTCTACTGCTGTAATAACACATTTATGACTTCATCCTTAATTGGATACTGAACGTTTTGTTCGGATCTAAATCTCGTATATTTGTTTTTTCGAACAAAACAACGTTTCTCGCGGGTCTCCGAATAGTGGGGTGTACGAAAGGACATACCAGTTCTTTCCTGTACACCTGGCGCTACCCTGGGCAACAATCCGTGAGCTTTTTATCTATTTCTCCCGCCAAGCAGTAACGTGTGCATTGGGCAAGGGTGCTGGTGGAATTACAGGCACATAGGGCTTGTCAACTTGTCGCTCGGTGTCATAATATAATAATAATACCTTACGCCGATTGACAAATACATTCACCGCGACGGCAAGCTTTGTAGAGGAAGCCATCGATACGATAATAAGAATGGTCAGCCTGGCTGTAGAATAAAAGCGATTCAGATTCGAAGAAAATACCTTCATTTTCAGCCTTGATGTCATACATTGAAATGCAGCTTGAAGAGCTTTACAACAAGAACTATGTTGTTACAACTTGCGTTTGTTTCTGTGGACGTTGTTCACAAGGCGTCTATTGTCGTTTGAAGTGCAATTGAGTGTGCTGTTGACTACACGTAAGCAGTTGTTGTCATTTTGATGAAAGCATGTTTAACAGTTTTAAACTTTCATTTCGGAAAATATCATAATAATGAAGGATTACAATAGAACGACGAGTTAGCTTTGATATAAAACAAAATATATTAGGGATTCACCACATTTATTCACAATGCATCGCTTTTACCCGGTTAGAAAAACTTTTATGTCCTTGCAATAACAGCGAAAAAGACTTTGCTGACTTTTTTTATAATATCAAGTGACGGGACAAACAAGTCGTGCGCCTGATCGTAAGCTACACGCCTATCCATAACAGTTTGCAGTGCTACTCCAAACTCTAAATCGCAAAGATGTAAAGAGCACTACCACTGCGCCCGTCAGGCTGAGACATAAGTTGAATGTGCCTGTAATTTCACCAGCACCCTTGCCCTTCAAAACCGGCACAACCACAGTAATGCTGACATTACTGCTTGGCGGCAGAAATAGGTAAGTGGCATTAATTTCCTGGACGAACTCTTTGACAACGAGCTCTAGTGCTATTGCTTGGGTCCCTGACACGAAACGCACAACATCATTTTCGCACTTATTAGATTGACTTACTTACTATGCCACGCATATTGCATCTAGATTCTGTCCCACCTATAGCGTATAATTCCACGCCTATTGCTTATGCGCCTAATGCAACTAATCTTGGCTTGCTTTTAGATTGTAATTTGGTTTGGACTCCACATATTAATGAAGTCAGTCGTAAAGTCCATTTCTCCTTGCACTCCCTTAAGCGCCTCCAAAACGTTTTACCTTTAAAAACCAAGATATGTTTAGTCCAAACACTTATTTTGCCCTTCTTAGACTATGCTGATTCCTGCTATTTGGATGCTACTGAAGAGCTGTTAAATAAGCTTGAACGACTGCAAAACCTATGTATAAGGTTCATCTTTGGGCTTCGTAAATATGACCGAATTTCACATTTCCGCAGTCAGCTCAAATGGCTTCCCATCCGTCTCCGCAGGAATTTGTATATTGTCTCCATTCTTTACAATATTTTACATAACCCTGTGTTTCCCGGCTACCTGAAAGAGCGTTTCAGCTTCCATAGGTCCCAGGATAAGCCCTGTCGCTCACTTGTTAGGTCCCAGTTATCTTTTCCATGCTTCAATTCCGGTTTCTATTCTCACTCCTTCACTGTTCATGCGGTCAGACTTTGGAATGCACTTCCTATTACTGTTCACGAAAGTAAATCGTTAGCTATTTTTAAAGTTAGAGTAAGGGAGCATTATTTATCTACTATTCCATCCATATCTCAGGCATTATATTATAAAATATGTATTTATCTAAGTATTTATATAATTTATAACAATTTAACATTATATATGTATAAGAAAAAAATATATAAAAATAATTTAATATTATTATATTATTTTTATATATTCTTTTTCTTGTTTTGTTGTGCACATATGCCCGTTCTTTTAGTTATAGTGTCCTGTATTTGGGTCTGCAGGAAGAAATTTCTATTAGAAATAAGCAGAACCTTTTGTTTTTGATTTCCCTTGTGTTCTTTGTGACTTGTTGTATTTTTCCTGTACAATAAACATTAAATAAATAAATAAAAATCAAACAACAAATTTTACAATACCGAGTGAAAAACAACATTTATAATCGTTTCGATTCATAACTTTTTATTATTATTGATACAAAGATCGAATAAAGGAAGATTCCCTCGATCCGACTGGATGCGAACCAGAATCTGTTGCCTCAACGTGGCTACCGCTCTTATCAGCCGACTTACGAATCGAGTAACCAGATCTTACGAATTCCTCTATGTGCTTGTTGCGGATTTTTGTATTGGGTTTCAATGACTTTTTTGCTTTTTAAATATTTTTTGGTTTTTAGAACTACGTTTACGTAAAAAAAACCATTTCTGTCGATTAACATTTAAAGAAGACAGATCGAAACAGCATGGAAATTTTACCCAACTATATCAATTAATTTTTTTGATAAAAATTACATTTACATTTCTTCCTCGAAGTATCGAATATGTATACATATGTAGCCTAGCCTTGGCCAAATTAAAGAGAAGGCCCGACCACATAATTTTTATTGCAAGATTTTTATTGTAGAGATAGAAACAAAGAAAAGCTAAGGGATGGAGAAGGAAAGGCTGTAACAAAAACAATGGTATAAAAGCACAGGTACCATATTATAAAACTCTCCCTGACGTAAATTACATACGGATATGCTTATGGATGAATATAAAGTAGACACTTACCCCAAAAGGGCCTGTATTCGTATATATATTGCTGCTTTATAAGCAGTTAGGTTTACATGATTGACGGACAGGTCCTTTCTCTTCGAGGATTTTGATGGGAGTGACGACGGAACGAAGCAAAATAAGAATAATAAAATAAAAATAATTAGAGAACGATTCAAAATTTCCAAAGTAAGTGGCCAGGAGCAATAAAAAGGTGGGATGACGATAAACGAGGTCGCACATATAGACGGTGTTCTTTAGAAAAGGAGAAAGCGTCATTTGGAAAAAAATTTGCAGGGGAGCACGTTTCAGTTTTTCACGACTGTTTTAAAATATTTACGTCCTGTTTTAAATTCAATATTAGAACTTAAACGAAATTAAAACCATTATTGAATTTTAAAACAGCGCGTAAATATTTTAAAACAATCGTTAATAACTAAAACGTGCTCCCCTGAAATTTATTTTCAAATGGCACCTTTGTACAAAACACTGATGATATATACTTGTCGAGAGATAAAAAGGAACCATTTTCAAAACATGACATTATCAAAAAGGTGACAACAGGTCAAATAACATACACAATTATTTTACAATTATTTACTACAAGATTCAATACATAAGAGATCATTATTAGGTCTGTTTATTAAAAATTAACTACAGAGAAAAATTACAAAGTGACTAGCTTTTAATAGGAAATAGGTAAAAGATAAAATGACTTGTCCAGTATATCTAGAACTTATCTAGTAGAGTAACAGGTCTCTTGCCACCGTTTGTCAACGATATTAACTTTAAAGTCCCACAAAATTGCTAGACACTGGTGTACGAATATGACAATATACACTGTGTAAAAAAGTTTACGTAACATTTATTTTTTTTTTAAATCGGAACGAATTGGATAAGGATTCCTTAGGGAATGTTATTCACTACCATCGGTAAAGCACCGCTATAAATGACAGAGATATAGGCCCCCCAACAGTGCGACGCGAATGACCTACGCTGAAGTACTCGTATATTGCATGAATGCATAATGCTAAGAGCAATTACTTCGTCCGCGTTGCAATTTTAAGGCCCATATTTTTTTATATAGCCTGTATATTGTCGTTGCAACTGACTCACCATCTACCGCCTATTATGCACATTTTCAAAGTATATAGGTCGCGCTGAGTGAGCACTGATCGAGACGTGTTGTCCGTGCAGAGGAACTCTGCAACTTGCCCAATTCATAAGCGTCACTACACAAGATCAGATGTGCCACTTAAAAAAATCTTTTTTAAGTAGGGGTAACTATAAAACAATTCGATATACTTCACAGGTCATGAAGTAGTATTGGAAGTGCAAGGGTTTTCTCACGATAGACTAGTTGGAACAATAAATCAAGGCAGTCACAGCCAGTAAAAGTTGACGTTTGCCCGGGACACAGGCTAATATATCGATCTGCCACTGCTTATAAGCTATGAAATGTACAATAAATATAAAGCGAAGTAATATTTCTTTCATGAATTAAAGTGTTCTTGTAATTATGATAGTGAGTATTTTATGACTTTATGCTATATTATATATTACACTTTATGACACAGCCACAAAAACTCAATTTTGACAATTCGTTAGTTAGTATTTATTTCATATTCTTCGGTAACTGAACATAACTGCTACTTTATTTTTGATTTTTTCTTTTATTTTTTTATTTAAAAGTGTAATTAATGTGTGGAAGTAATGTGTTAATGTGTTAAATTAAGTAAAACATTTTGAATATATTATATTCATTGCTTGAGTAGAAAATACTTAAATTGTTTATTAAAGATAAGTTATTTTTTTTATTTTTCATGTCGCCAACACTCCGACTATTATTATATTAATATACATAATTTGACGTCTTATTCTATTTTTAAAAGTTTCAACAATAAATACACCTTAATGTAGTAGAGTTTGCAGAATGTTGTAGCACTTTTTCAGTTATAAACACACACAACATATGACACTTTTTTATCAGCTTTTTTACAATTATTTTAATACATTTACTTTCAAAGACCACAGAAACATCAAACGGTTCAGTTGTATACTAGCGTGCTGTTGTTGTTTTAATGTTTCACTTGCTTGCAAAAAAAAATCAATGTTATATGTATTTTTAATGTATATTTTTCTAATTATTAGAAATTAAAGATTAATGACAGTAATGTGTGGAATAATAACATCAAAACAACCTGGTCTCAAACTAGGCAATGCTCTGTACTATGAGTACGCGAATAACGAAATTAATTCCGAGGGCACATCCCAGAACATGTAGACCAGTAAGAATGCGATGAGTTTGTTATATAGGTACCAGTAATTTGTCATGTTTGTCTGCTCTTGTGACCGCTATGGACGCTAAACAATTTGCTATACAAAATTGTACAAAGTTTTAAGCGATCGCTGTGAATTTAGAAAATTTCGTTTCTTAAGTTAGCCGTACCGGATAAATGGACCTCCCAGTCAAACGTCAGTCGTGGATGACCGAGGTCATCAAATGCGTAGTGGGATGATTTTTTGCACGCAGGTGTATTACATTTTTTTAATGTGTCTATATTGTTATTAGAATCTAATTACAAGTTTTGAAGCACAATGTGAATGCGGAAATTTGTCTTTTTCAACTACAGTTATAATACTTAATAATTTATTACGATCAACCATGGCCCTTGCCAACTGTTGCTTGTCTACAACAACATACGCTTTGCATTTCTTAATTTTGTAGTTGATACATTTCCATCGTACTTCGTTGTCTATAGCAGTATGCTGGACGTAACAGAAATTGTCGTACAAGAACAAAACTTTAGCTCCTGTGATCACAGGGTAGTGTATAAAAACACCCTTGTTTATTAAGCTAAGAGTTTTGTTTCCGAAAATTAAATCTGAAACTAAAAAAGCAACATTTTAGTAATAAATATTCACCTAATACATTACTTTTTATTTAAATACTTGTTTACGATATAAAGTTACCATTAGCGCTAGCGCGATTCGCGCGAGAACGACATAAAGCACGAGATACTGCTATTTTCGCATAGAGATACTGCTATTCTATTTCTCTATGCGAAAATAGCAGTATCTCGCGCCACTGCCCCTACAGTTTAGTTTACCACATTTAAAGCAATACGTGTACAAGAGTACAAACATGGCATGCAATTTCCATATACCAATGTAAAATTGAGTTGGGTCCATATGCAATGCGTGTGGGAAAACCAAAACGTCTGTATTGTCCATAGACCAAAAATGCAATATGTATATGTAACCATGGAGCATGAAACCGCTCTAGAATATCGAAAAAAAAGTCATACTGTGATCAGAAAACTGTAATTAAGGATAATCGTTTTACAAAAATTGCAATTTATATAGGAGTTCCTTTCACAACAAAGTTTTTGTATTGTTATAATGATTCACGTAATGGTGTGCCGTATAAAAACCACAAATACAAACACAAGTTCTTCTGTAAATACACAACCACTACAAACACAATTTTGAGCTCTCATTGTGTTCTAACCAAACATTTTTAGTCAGAAACGCCAGAATGTCATTGACGGAGACAGAGCCATTATTTCGTAAAATTTATTTTAATCATTAAGCAGTCCTAATACAATTCAAATCTCCAATAGCATACGCCATTACCAACATAGTTACTATTCTTCAATAAATATTAAAGATCTCATAGCTTATATTTATTAATATGTGGCGAACTCCTCATGTCCAGAGGTAAAATATTTTTCACGAATATGAAATAAATAAATCAATTTATTTTTTTCTTTAACTTTATTTGCAACCAATGGTACGATTTAATTCTTTAGTAAATATTCTGTGTTATCATAATACTTAACACCTAGAGTTTTATAACGGTGGGTTTTCCAAGTTTAGATGATCGATATTCAAAAGATTTGTTGGGATGTTATTTATTTAGGTATTTTTATTTACTATATTATATACATTACTCTTATTATTAAAATTATTCATTACCGAGGTAACTGATTTCGAAGTTTTATATGGACTCCGTTTTATTTATTTTGATTTTCTCCTTTTATATACATTACTTTTATTATTATAATAACTTATTATAGAATTAAAAGATTTCAAAGTTTTATGTAGACTCCATTAACACAATGATAATTTGGGGGCTCGTGTGTGTGGGCGTTAGTTATTTTCACTACCTTACCTTCGTGGTTCGTAACTATAAAGGCGTTACAACATTTTGACATCTTACTGGAGCACTTCCACCTGGTGCCATTTTTAGATTCCATGTGTTTGTTGTATGTGTATTTTTCGAACAGAAATATTTTTTTCCCGGCGACAGTATTTATAAAAAAACCTAGAAGTAAAAGTCAAATTGTTACTAACATAAAGCATGTTGTCATTCTATACAAATCGAATTTACTTGCTCTACTTAATCACAACGACGTTTTAAGAGTAAAAGCGACTGAGCGACGCAACTGAAAATAAGGTCTATCATAAGGGTAGATTTTTTTAAAGCCCCGCACTAGGGAAATCTTGGACACAACACACATAGACAACCACAAATTACACCCAAAATCACGAAAGAAATTAATGTAGGTCATACAAATTTTCTCCAGGCCCGGGAATCGATCTCGGGACCTCTGCGTGGCAGACCAGCATGGTAACCGTTCGGCCACGGAGGCAGTTGAACGTAACAGACCGTTCTACATTTGAAAACTTTAAAGTACAGTTACATAATATATAGTATAATTATTATATGATGATATGTTAGATGTGTGACGTCGTGAACTAGGGTGGACCATAAATATGGAAAAGTAAAATTACTAGCGATATATAATTCATAATTTATTTATTAGTGAAAACAGGTTGTATATTAGTTGACACGTAATAACTATAGTTTCACTGTGTCCGGGAAAACGCTATGCATGCAAACATATTGAACACATAAAAACATATACTATAGGTATGTATGTACATTTACACATATTGTTTTAATAATATCACATGAACTTGCATACGTGGATTTAACAAGTCAGACATTGATTTAAAGGCGGTAATAATTAGTTTGATAAATTTCAAAGATAATAATTATAAAATGTAACTAGATCAAAATAATAACAACAATAATAATTTGAATAACGTCAGAATAAATATACGAATGTTAAATTAGACAATGAATGATTTGTTATTTAAAAATTCGCACACTATGTGGCACAGCCGGCAGCACATGAAGCTGTAGATTGGAGACCAAATTCGAACAAATGTGTAGTTGCTTGATCTGCTGTTGACTGTACATTTTATTAGTCAATAAGTTGTTTAATTATACCATAATATGAAGTTTATTGGATATCACTATATTTCTCTACCATGACATTATATTATTTTTTGTGAAAGTACTCCATTAGTTTGCTATACTTAAAAATTAATACAAAGATCGAACACTAAGAAAAATTCCTTCGATCCGGTTGGATTCGAACCAGTGTCTTCAGCATACCAGACCGACGCTCTCCCAACTAAACTACGGTACGAACCAGTAGACCTTACGAATTTTTCTATGTGCTTGTTGCAGATCTTTGTTTTTTGGCTTTTAACGACTTTTTTGCCGTAGCGCCACCTGTTAGAAATCTATGAATTGTTTAATTACTTTTTTAATAGCATTACGTCGGGAATAGTGCAAATCCGCGATTGTAGTATTGGCAAAAAGCGCGTAACTGCACCAAACCAAATTTCATAGGAGAGGGATTTAACGTTATTACTTTGTTATTTTAAAGGGTACGTCTTTCAGTTTTGCACAGTAAGCATTAATTTATGTTGTCTACGGACTGATAACAATAGATTCCCGTAAATCACCCTAATTTGGTTGCCACGACATTTACGCAAAGTCAAAGTCAAAGTCAAAGATTATTTATTCCATAGGTAAAATAAATTTACACTTGAAAACGTTACATATAAGCTACTGCTCGTTCACTACGCTGACCTCCCTGAGAAGAACGAGCAAGAAACTCTAGGGATTGCTGTTTTCAAATAAACTTAAATGCTATGGAATACATTTTGAATCAAATCTGTGTGGATTCTGGAGCCATGTCGTCTTTCCACACATCTTTATCTAACACGTAGTCTTCAATTTTGTAATATGATTTTTCGATCAAAATATTTTTAATGTAGTTTTTAAACTTATGAAATGATAAACTGAATATACGCGCCGGAATCTTATTGTAAAAACGTATACAGTTCCCCATAAAAGAGTTGTTCACATTGGTTAAACGAAATCGTGGTACCATGAGTTTGGACTTAGCTCTAACTTTAATATTATGGATATCTTCTTTCTTATTGAAAATATGTCTATATTTTTACGGGTATATAAAATATTTGAGTAAATGTACTGGGATGCCAAAGTCGTGATACCAGTCTCCTTAAACTTTTCTCTGAGAGAAACCCGAGAGCCTAGAACGCAGATTTCATTTGGCGACCAAATTACCAAAATGGAGACACATAATCAAATGCTAGTTACGCGTAATTTTACTATCCCCGACGATACGATTTTCCTCAGACCTAAGTACTTTCAGTAAATTTTAAATTTGGGGGCCATTACAATAAATAATACTTTTATGCATGAGGCTAGTTTTACAAGCTTTCTAACGCAAGTTCGTCATAACGTATTGGCTTTAATTAGCACTGTTACTATTTAGCACTTTATATATGGAAGTGACAAAACAGCGATGCCAGCCGTGGCATGACTTCATCCATGACCGGTCGATTACTTATTTAGCCTAGGCTTCTATTCCGTAAAATATTTAATTAATTTTATTCAGACAGAGATTTAATTCATGGTTCATATTATCTAAACATCGCCAATCAAATGGCGGTGATCAAGGCCTTTTCTTTGGCGACGCATTTCAATCTAATATTAACAGGCGCACACGTTTTCTATTTTTTTTAATTGTAAATCAATAACTCTGATCTGTGACAGTATTATCTCGTCGTTGTTAAGTGTCATAATTGAGTAAAATCTGTACATTGCAAATTACTAGAAATCAGACATTTACATAGGGCGCACTATAAGTTTCCGAAACTGGCCACTTGCATAAACAATATTTAAAAAGTAATTACAACATTTGAAAATGGAACTCTTTGGCTGTAGAATACAGTTTGTTTCATCTGACTGTCACTTGTTTTTACATTGTGGCGTCATTTTAGAAATTGGTTGTCTACATCACCATGGATTAAACTCGTGAAAATTTTCGTAGTATGATTTTCTACGACTTTAAGTGAAATTTAACAGCTCAGCGGAGCTTCGCGAGGCTTCAAACTGCTTTTGGCGATGAAGCACCATGCAAAACGACTATTTATAGCTGGTTTGCAGAATTTAAACGCGGTCGTGTGAATCTCAGTGACGAATTTCGTGATGGTCGCCCATTCACTGCTGTGAACAACAAAAACATCGATGCTGTGCGCCGTATGATCAAAACAGACATATGAGATTCGGGCATCTTTAGGCATAGGCATGAGTCAGATACAATCAATACTACACAAACATTTGGGTGTGAAAATGTTGTGCTCTCGGTGGATCACACACAATTTGACTGAGGCTCAAAAAACGGATCGCGTCACTTGGTTTAATGCCATAGTAACAGGTGACGAAACATGGATTTATATTTACGATCCCAAAACCAAAGCAGCAGTCGATTGTATGGGTCTTTCGAGATGAGCCAAGCCCAACCAAAGTAGCGCGCGTGCAAAGTGCCTCTAAGCGGATGATTGCTTCTTTTTTTAATAAAATTGGACACGTGGCTACTGTTGCTTTGGAGAATCGTGGTACCGTGAATAGTGATTTGTACACGACCATTCCTTTGCCGGAAGTTATTGATAAACTCCGTAAAAATGACCGTAAACGCCGTATCATCTTGCGCCACGATAATGCCAGTTCTCACACGGCCAGTCAGACAAATGAATTTTTGAAGGTGAACAACGGTGACCTTATAAGCCATCCCGCGTACAGTTGCGACCTGGCACCGTGTGACTTTTATTTATTTTCAAAAATTAAGAACCAGTTACGCGGTCAACGATTTTCATCACCTGAAGAGGCTGTCGAAGATTATGAAAAATATGTTTCAGAGATTGTCACGGAGGAGTGCATTAACGCTAACGGAGAATATTTTGAGAAAGAATAAATTAATTTCTGACCATTTATAGTATTTTTTCTTATTCATTCCGGAAACTTTTAGTACGCCCCATGTATATCACTTTTATTCCTTTTTATTCTAGTGCCTCATTCGTTAGCGACAACTACCTTTATTATTTTATGAAATATTACTATCTTGCGGGTTATAAATTATTTACACTCTTACATACATGCCATTTACACAGTGATATTGAGGAGGTTGATGGGTGTGAATGCCATTTGTTCGAAGTAACCGTCCCTTAACATCAACGACTAAATATGCATTACATTTTTTGGACACGTTACTGCAACATCTCCACCTGGTGCCGGCTTTCAAGTCCATTTGTTTGAAATACGTATATTCTTTGAAGAGATATAATTTTTTTCCTCGTGTTGTATCTATAAAACGACCTAAAAGAAAAAACCACATTGAGTTATTTGTTACATCAGAAATCGGTAAATGGTTACTGCCGTCAGACATTGTCGATGTTAAGGAAGCATCTTCAACTTCCCATACGCGTTGTGTTACAACAACCCCAGTCAGGTACATATTTCAGAATTCACAACTTCATTTTAACGCTTGAATTTTACAATGATTTCGCAGTAATGCTTTATTCTTATGAAGTGTCATCCATGACCCCTCGACCATTTATCTAGCTTTCGTTAAGCAAAATACATTACATCGATAGTTTATTTCACTGAATATCGTTTAATCAATAATGGACGTTATTTAAATAACGTTTCGTCAAACCCTTTTCTTTGGGGACGTATTTGAATTTGATTTTGACATGCGCTCACGTTTTCTATTTTTCAATTGAAAATCAATAACTCTGGTCCTGTAACGTCTCCTTGTCTAACTATATGTCCAATTAAAATGAAACAACAACTTTATACGAAATGTTCTTATACAGGTTCTGCGTACTTGGATGACATAAATTCGTGGTATATGGTATTTGAAATAAATATTATAAATGATAAATGTGTACAAATGTTTGTAATTATGTTTATAATTATATTATAACCCTCATTTTTCTCAGGGAAATCTGCCTTACGAATGAGCAGTAGAATTTAATCAATTTTACTAATTTGACGATTTCAAGTATTATTTACCTACCTATGAAATAAAGATTATTTGATTTTATTTGTATCCTTTGAAACTGCCTCTGTGGCCAAACGTTTACCATACAGAGGCCCCGGGTTCGATTCCCGGGCCGGGAGAAATGGTTGTAAAGCCTACATTTATTTATCTCGTGAGTTTGGGTGTAATTTCTGGTTGTCTACGGATGTGGCCATGGCACCCGCGACACAAAGTTTCCCCAGTGCGGGGCAATGAGTGTGTGCGTTAAAAAAATCTTCGTCCTCTTTTTATTGACATATTTTTCGAATTATCACAAATTAGACAATTACATCTGTTTTATTAGTTTTTATTCTAGTGCCTCGTTCGTTAGCGGAAATTAATTTCATTATTATAGGAAATACTTACATTCTTGTGGGTTACAAATTATTTACACTCTCACATATACACCATTTACACACTGATATTTTGGAGGTTCGTGGGCGTGGACGCCATTAGTTCTCAGTAACTGGCCATTAACGTCAATAATTATATATGCACTGCATTTTTTGGGCACGCTACTGCAACACCTCCAACTAACGCCGGATTTTAAATGCGTTTGTTTGTAATACGTGTATTCTCTGAAGAGATATAATTTTTTTCCTCGCGATGTTTCTATAAAATAACCTAAAAGAAAAAAAATCACGCTCAGTCGTTTGTAATACCACATAAAATATAGACTCTAACAAATTTTTTTTTTAAAATTTAGGCGTAAACAGCAATTACGAATATCAACATCAAGGCATTTAATTTTAACGAAGAGGAAAATAAATACAATCTAATGGTACCTCAAACTCTTGCAACACAACTTTTAGAACACTTAATCATTCCGTTTAAATATCGTTTCTTACAACAACAATGACGATTTGACGAAAATATATTTACATCACACCACAGAACATGAAATTCGAAATCCAACTATGTGAATTCAATTACCTGTTTTTCAAAAACAGTGGTCCAAATCAAAACAGTTAATATTTTACTAGTTATAAAGCTGTAATCAGAATGTGATAAATTTATTATGCATAAGATCGAGCTTTCTAGTGATTAAAATTGTCATGAAGACAATATTACGCCGGTATACGCTTCGTCAATTTATATGGATGCTTATCCAGCTCAGTTTCTGTTAAAGCAATTCTCTGACGGATTCGATATCTTTGGGATAGGCCGCTTTTCTCGAAAACCAGCGATTTGTTACGTCAAAATTACGTAGTTACGTATTAAAGAAAACGGTACATGAGCACACATTTTTTTATGATCTATGAAGTCGGCGAACAAATCAATGGCTTTCTAGAATAGTGGCCTATTTCAAAAGCATCTAATTCTCTAGAAAAAAGGTTTAAAAAACGCTGAGACGTGTGTGCCCCGCCAAATTGACATATCGTAGACCAACTGCCTTCGTGGCCGAACGGTTACCATGTCGGACTGCCACGCAGAAATCCCAGGTTCGATTCCCGGGCCGGGAGAAATATTTGTATGTCCTACATATATTTCTCTCGTGAGTTTGGGTGTAATTTGTGGTTGTCTATGGATGTGGCCATGGCACCCGCGGAGTTATGTTGAGTGTGTGCGTTATTATTATTATTATTATCACAACGTTGTTATGTGATGATATTAACCAATGAAATTTAGGTGTATTTAAAAAAAAATTAGCATTTTCTGAACAAATGTCAGTAATTAGTCAAAAAAGGAACTTTTTTGGATTGGGCCACTATTCTTGACAAGCAGCGAAATAGACGGTCGATCTAACATAAAGTGGTTACTGCCGCCTATAGCCATTGACGCAATCAAGGAAGCATTCTCAATTTCCCATATGCGATGCCGGACGTGAGTCGTCGCTTTTACACAACAAAGCAGCATTGCAGGACACTGCGATTTTGAACTAAGCATGCATGCTTAGTTCAAAATCGAGCAGAGCATGCGAAACTTTAGCGTGAATAGAGCTCCCATCTTCTTACATACAAAAAAATTTGGCGTAATTAGATTGGTGTTTTAAGGTAAGGCATCATTGTCACTTTTGACGACTGATCTGTAGTATATTTATTCCAAAATAAAACCGTCATTATGCTACCCTCCTTATTATAACTAACGTAATCGACATTTTTACGAAATGGAGTAATTAAGTATCGGGATCAGCGAAACGAGATCTGTTTCTACCTCTAATCAGAATTTTTATATCTAATTTTCTTTCAGTTTTATTCAGGAAATCAATCCATTTTTCCGTATTTAAATCGCGTATATTTATAAAGTAAGCCTATAACAACATTACTCATATTCGTACCATGACAAACCTGTCAACCAAGTAATGTATTATTAGGAAATGAAACTGTTTTTCCGGATTTAAATCGCGTATATTTGTTTTTTTCAAACAAACCCATGTTTCGGGCCCTTTACAGGTCCCATGGTCACGGTTGACTGAGGTGGTAAAGTCATCAACCAGTAACGTAATATTAATGCAAACCACCCTATTTTTTCACTATAGTTAAAATTAAGATGTTTTTTAATTTCAATGGCCTCTCGGAGCATCATGGGTAGAGAGGCTATTGAAATTAAAAAACACATCCTGAATTCAACAGGAAAGATGATTTCTCCGTACCACCAGTTTGGAATCCAGTATTTCCTCCGATGAAAAATCCCTAACAGACATAACACTGCAGTAATAATTAATATGTTTTAATTTATTCTAATTTCCATTATTAATTAATAATAAATTTAACTTAATAAAAAAATTCATATTGTTAAAATAAAATTATTTGTAAAACATAATGTAGTGTAAATTGGATTATTTCTTTGTAAAATGAAAAACAAGGCATACAATTAATAACTTTTGTAACTAAGTGAAAAAATAGGCAGGTTTGCATTAATATTAGACATAAGTGGTTGATGACTTTACCACCTTCAACCGTGACCATGATGCCTATAAAAAAACAAATATACGCGATTTAAATCCGGAAAAATAGTTTCATTTCCCAAGTCACAATGGCGAAAACCTAAGAATTCAGTTATATTCTTAAGCAAAATCAGCTCGAATATTTTTATTAGCACAAATTAAAATTTGGGTGCCAATATCTCGAAAGTTACAGAAGTCCAAATGCGTTAGTTATGACAAGGTGGAATACCTTTTGAGTCTTGTCAGCGTGAAAGCCGGTGTGTGGTACATAAATAATAAAATTTTAACGAAATAACAACACACACACTCAATCTATCTCGACAAGTTGCGAAATTATAAAGAACTCGTTCTTCCTACTCGCACTAAGAATATAAAATTCATTATACATACATCGATCGATTGAACCAATATAAAGAAAAATTCCTTCCTTCGGACTGGATCGAACCAGCGCCTGTTTGGAAGTAACAATCAATATTAACAACTAAAAGTATCAATAATAACACCAAAAAATACGAATATCATGGTAATAAAAACATGATATTCAATAACACAAAATTTAAAAAAATATTAACGAAACTAGGTATTTTCTTAAGGTCCAAATGAATTTATCAGCATTTATACTTTAATGTACAATCCATTTACACATTGATATTGAGGAGGTTCGTGGGTGTGGAAATCGTGTCTTTTCAATATTTTGCCTTCATCGTTAGTAACTAAATATCCGTGGCATTTTTTAGACGCATTGCTAGAGCACCTCCATCTTGTGCCAGTTTTCGTTTCCCAGTGTTTGTTATATGAATATCCTTCAAAGAGAAATATTTTTTTACCGGCGACGGTGTTAACAAAACAACCTAGAAGAAAAAATCAGATTCATTATAAAATCATATAAAAATTGCGAACTGAATAAACGACAAAATGTTTTATACCTGGATGAAACTAACTTTATGAGATAATTAAGTCGACAGTGTAAAGAAATTTCTGCATCGAAATTTGAAACGAAACTCAAAGTTTTCAATTAAAAAACATAATTATAAATATAAATGAAAATCTATTTTTTATTGTTGTCCATCGTTGAATCCTATTTTATATAAAAAAAAGTTATTCAGTGGACTAAAGTCGACAATCGAATGTTTACCTACGATTACTAATGATGCTTTAATTCGTTGAATTAAAATAGTCAATAGTACAAAATATACTTAAAATGATTAAATAAACAAAATCGACTACAACAAAGGGTTTTCCTTAATTTGTTTCAGATATTTCCGCAGGAATTTTTGTCTGTTGGAATAAATCGCATTGTAACGCTTTTGCTCCATGAAGGACAGTCCTTCGTTTAGTTTTTCTCTGGTTTCTATGTTTCCGTTTCTTTCAACCAGTCTCTTCTGGTCTACGCATTGACGTCGTTTGCTTGTAAACTTTTTGGCTAGAATAATAATTTTTAAGATATACAATTCGGTTTATTAAGTACAAAATCATATATCGCTGCATTATTATAATACCGCAGTATTGCAGAATGCTATGATTTTGAACTAAACATACTTCGACGAGCAGGGCATGCGAATATCTTTACGTAAGGAGATCATAGATCACACGAAAATTTCGCATGCTTTGTTCATCGCTGCTGCTTAGTTCAAAATCGCAATATTCTGAAATACATCGTTATTATCAGCACCATGCATGAATGAAATGAATGGTGAACGATAGCTGGGAGATTGTGCCACGGATATCCCTGTATTAACAGTCGCGCGGTTTCCAAAGCATAGTCCTCTCATATTATTAAAAAGGATGGACGTAGATGGTAGAGTGAAATACGTTGATTTAAAGAGACATGTTTATTGTTCGGTCTCCAGAATATAAGTGACACAATATAAAGGATTTAAAAGAAAACATAAACTTAATTGCTAACCAAGCAATATGTGCCACATGTTGCAGTTAGACTATAAATATAGTCTATCTATACTTTATTATAGGGGTTCCAAAGAAAAAAAATGTGTTGCGTATTACTCGTTAAAACACATTTTTTAAATTTAATTACAAGAAAATCTTAATAATTACTAAACAATCCAAGATAAGAGTACTCATTAATTTCCAAACAATTTAGTATTATTCTTATGTGTTATATATTCTTTGGCATCTTTCAAAATTTTAACACTTGGTGACAAATTTTCAATAACAACATATAGTCCTAAATAAATGTTATCTAACTTACTTCCTACTTGGTTTTTCAACAAAATTAAATCATTTTTCTTATATTTTACAGTATTTATATGTTTATCGTAATTTATCTTTCTTAAACTTTTCCCATCTAATAAATTATTTCTAGCGCCAGCCTGTGCTCGTTGTAACCTGTATCTCAATTGTAAAGGATAAGCATCAGGATTATATGAAGGTTCTACATCAGAACACAACAAATTATTTGGCAAATTACAAAGTTTTCCATATGTACGGTCGTATTGTACGAAAAACACCAAAATGGTAGCCAAGTGCTCCAGTCACTCGAGTTATTACTACACTGTATCCTAAGAAAAGCTCCTAAACTTTTATGTGTATTCTTTAACGAACCTATAGTTTCGTGGTGATACGCGGTCAAGTGAAGTTTTTAACAATTCACATACTTCAACCATAACTGACTACATGAATTGCGTGTTTTGGTCCGTAATTATCTCTTTTGTATATATCTCAATAAAAAATATTTACATAGAAACTAGCAACCGACATTGTATCCTTTTTTTCTAGCGGATATGCGTCTACACATTTAGTTATGTTACATTGCAAAGTTAAAATATTTACTATTATACTTATCAATGCCCATTAAATCGAAACTAACCGTTTTAAATGCTGTACTTGGAGTGATTGTAATAACCATCGGTTCTCTAGTATGTCTGTTCGAGTGTTTCTGAATTTGACAACTCTTACATTTTCTTACGAATTCTGTGATGTCATTAGTAATTCCTGGCCAGTAGTAATATTTCTCAATATTATTCAGCATCCTATTTACACCCGCGTGGCCACTGGTGGGTAATAGATGAACGTCATTAAATATTACAATTTTAGTATCTTTTTCAGTTACTGTTACTACGTCATTCAATACTAATTAATACCTTAGGAAAATCACTTAGCTTATTAATTTCCTTCAATAATATATTTATAAAAGCTTTATCACGCTTTCTTTTTATAATAACGAGCTCGTTTAATTTTATTTCTTTACAAAAATCTTGTAATTTTCTCGCTAACACACTTAGATTAGAGTAGATAACGATCGAGACATTACAAAAATAGCCGATTTAGAGGGCACAAAAACAAAAGAACCATTTTTACTATAAATTCAGTAAATTCTCTATCTGCTTCATTGCTGTCTTATTTGCGCTTAATGTTAATTCTACGCTGTCAGTCATGAGATTATTGAGGAAACCATCAATAATATCATTCTTTAGCATATCGTCTACTCGTTTATGTATTTCACCTTTAAGTGCCTTAGGTAGCCTTTAAGGCTTGATGTACACTGGTGAAATATTGTCTTTTAATTTTATGGAATGTTCATATAAGTTGGTAGTAGACAATGTATCGCCTGGTAAAAGCAAAACGTCGGCGTATTTAGCGTACACGTTTTCTATACTTATCTGATCCTCTTTGTTTAAATAAGAAGGCAAGTCTAGTAAATTAAGAAGTTGTTTAGTTCTATCTGCCGTTATTTTCTCATCATCAAATTGGTATACGTTACAATAGTTTAAACTATGAATATCTAAATCTGTAATATCCACTCTGACTGGTTTGTCAGGATTATTGAGCATGCGAATTGGAATAAGTCCATATTTTGGTTTCGCAATTACTCCCGCTGTATATACATCTTTATGTACTTGTTTTGCTAAGACAACGCATTCACTGATGTGTGCTGTAGGTACGTGTCGAATTACTTCACACCGAGAAATTATTATTTGATTTTTATCAAACTGAACAGTTACGCAGTGGCTCTGGTTTTCCAAACTCAATGTACCACTTTTGCAACTCAACATTGCGTTATACTTTTGGAAAAAATCTTGGCCGGGTACCCCGTCTGCGGCACAAGCTAAGTTCTTGAAAATAGAACTTTTGTTTAGAAATCACCTTCAAGTTTTATATCTAAGTAAATATAAATTTCCGATTCTAAATTACCACTTATCCCCTTTATTAAAATACTATCTTTCCTGATCAATTTAAGTAACTCAATATTATGTGCTAGTCGTTCATATTTTACTACGCATAAGCTGGCTCCACTATCAATTAACAAGTTCAATTTCTCATTATTTCCTAAATATGACATTATTGTAAAGAAATTATTATAACTAAAAATATTATGAGTGCACTGTTTAGGCACGGGTCTTTAGGTCTTTAGGCCTGGGTCGCTGCCTCATGCACGTTATGCTGAACTCGTGAAAACTGAGCGCGGCCACCTCGTGACTTATAACGCGAGTCACATGTCTTTACTTCTATGACCGGAATTTACAAAGGTAGTTCTTTGACCATTGTTTGATTTCCATTGTAACTATTTGCATTATTTTTATAATAACTTGAATTTTTGTGATCGTTATGGTAACTGGAATTATTTGTTCGGCCATAAGAACTGCGTTTGTAAGAACCATGTGAAAATCCGCGATTATAGGCGATCGGTCTAAACTGATAATCTGTTCTGACTGCTGTGACATTATACTTTCATCGACAGCTACCCTAATAGCTTCGGGAAGCGATGTGAGCTGCCGTGAAGCTATAATGGTGCTCAACCTTGGGTCGGTGAGCCCATATGCGAATAGTTTGATCGCAGTTTTCTCATTAAGAGGACGCAATATGTCAAATTTAGCGCCATCCTCATCGTACTGAGCTAATGTCAAATTTACAAACAACTCCTCTAGCTCTGTCCCAAATGTCTCTACCGATCTACGTCACTGTTTTGCTCTAAAAAGCTGTGTTTGTAAAGCTTCTGTTGAGTTTTCAGGCAACAAAAACTTTGTAATATCCTGCACTAAATCTGTCACAGTAGAGTACGTGCTACTTAACCTTAATTTAGTACTAGATAACAGTCGAGTTATCAATACAAATTCGATTAATTGAATCTGTGTACTCTCAGTTATTAAAGAACTGTATAACAAAATGCCATCAATTGATTGTTTAGTAACGAGCTCCTGACCGTTCATCACTGGTTACGTTACGTAATTTCTTGCCTATTGCCACGAAAATTGCGATTGCCCAAACTCTTATTCTTTCAATTCTTGATTATCCTGATGCCTGTTATCTGGATTTAACCGAAGAATAGCACAACAAGCTCGAACGTGTACAAAACTTTTGCATCCGTTTCATTTATGGTCTGAGGAACTTTGATCATGTTTTCATTTGTCGCAAGGAGCTAAAGTGGTTACCCGTTACACTTCGCCGGAACGCTCAAATTCTTAATCTCCTTTATGATATCTTATTCATTCCTCACACACCATCTTATCTTACGGAGCAATTTGAATTCGCCCATTTGAATTGATGGGCGAATTCAAACCTCCGACTTCTGCGCTCACCTTCAACTCTCCAACTTAAGATGCCATTTGCATACCTCCCAGTATTATGACAAGTCCTTTAATGTTCAGGCTATTCGTTTGTGGAACGTTTTACCTTTGTTTATTCAACAAGCGAAATCATTGAATATATTCAAAAATATGGTAAAAGAACACTACCTAACTTTAGTGTGACTTGAACTTCTTAGGTATTTTTATGTTTTGAATTTATGTTTTAGAAATTTTATATATATAGATGTAAGAATCCATAGTACTTTACGATAGTCGTATATATGTATTGGTTTTATTATTTATATATATGTATATTTGTTATTATTTATCGATTTTTATCTATTGATTAGTAATTCTTCATACAACGCCGTCTTTTTCCTGTGAATTATATAATTACTTCCATCCAAAGGTTGTCTGGCAGAAATCGCTCAAAGCGATAAGACCGCCCATTGTATCACCGCTTATTTTTTTAATTTAATTGTATTGTATTTGTTTCCTTTTTTGGTGTATAATAAAGAATTTTTGTATTTGTATTGTATTGTATATTTCACTCCGGACGTTGTACCGCACGAAAGTAGGACACGATGACTCATGAAGACGCTTGACGTGGTCCTCGCTGACTCCGTGGTTGATGACACGATGCGCTTCGTCGTAGTGTTGCATGCCGCATCACTGATGAGTGGGTCGGGCTATACCCTGGACTCCATGGGCCGGGATTACTCTAGACACCGCTCGTACGCTTCTTTCTTCTTTCTTCCAGTCTTCTATAACGCTAACTTTTCTTTTTTCATTTTAATCTTCTGTAATGTTTCTTCCATAGTTTTTCTATAATTTGTCTTGTATTATTTTCTCCTATAATGTATTCTTCTACATAATTTTGACTTCAATTATTTTTCTTCTATAGTTTTTATTCTTGATCTTCTATAATTTGATTTTCTTTTTTCTTCCTTGATATTATTTTTTTTGTCTTGCAGTCTTCATTGTCACGTTGTTCAAATTTCAATTTCTTCAGCTCTCAAATTGCTTCATAAAAAATAAACTCGCTCGTAAGGGTCGCCATTTCATATTATTAAAAAGGATGGACGTAGATGGTAGAGTGAAATACGTTGATTTAAAGAGACATGTTTATTGTTCGGTCTCCAGAATATAAGTGACAAAATATACGATTTAAAATAAAACATAAACTTAATTGCTAACCAAGCAATACGCACCACATGTTGCAGTTAGACTATAAATATAGTCTATCTATATTACAGTCCTGACGATATAGCTTATAAAATAGTATAACAACGATCGATCAAATCTTTACTTAAACACGTTACTTCTGCCGAAATTGAAGACTTGATGAAAAATTTCCTCGCGGTTTTGCCGTCGTTCGTCGTCACACTTTCGTCACTATGCGGTTCGTCAATTAAACTCACCGCGTATATAACCAAAAATAGAGACGAAATGTCATTTAATTTCTTTGAAAATTATTCTGCCAAATCGTTATTGTGACAACTGCGCCCCGATTGGCCAGACCGAATTCGAAACACGGGTGTCTTCAATAGCTTAACCTTTATCGATGAAATGTGATTCCGTTTGTTTTGTAATTAGACGTTTTGCTGCTTTTCCCACACCACCGAATGGAACAGCCCCCATTGTTAGAGATATTATCTTTATTACAATAAATACAGAATATTTTTGGAATATACGGAAACGTACACACAGGTCAGTTGTTGGCGCTGTACTATTTCAGTTTTCTAATTTGTGATTTCAGCGCAAACGAGAAATGATATTTAAAAGTGATATAAGGCCCATTCACCTGATGACTTGCCAGGCATGGATGGCCCTTTATTTCGTCTCTATTTCTGGTTATATAGTCGATGATCAAACCCAACCTAAACCTTATGCGCGTGCAGTGCTCATCATTACCAATTTTATTCAAATCAATACACTCAAATTCTTTAAGCCAATCTTTGTACTTATTTATGGAAGCATATTTAGATCTTCTAACATTTTTCCAAAACCGATCGACATTTTACACAAATTTAATATGCGAGTACCTAAAGCCTGAAAAAGCAAAGCTTTATTACTAGTTTGTTGGAGTACGATTTACAACGAGCGCGTAGTCAATGCCTACGCAGACGTAGCAGCGTCTGCGTAGCAAATATAAGCAGATGAAACTTGATATAGTAACCATAATATCTTTATTTTAATGTGGGATACAATGCTTGACGATGCGTGGTGGTTTTTATCTCTCGACGCAAAGTTGATTTAGTGGTAATAATTACGTGTAAATTGGGGTTGGCGTAGCAATTTAATAAATGTATGCGTTGAACATAGAAACAACACAAAATGAAGTAAATATGACAATGATACCTTGTTCTTAGATTTCTATTTGAATAAACGGTTTAAATAACAAAACTCCAAGAAATCCACAACAGCAAAATTTCTTTGCTAAAAAGTCACTAATAACAGCGTCGTTGCATGCATCGTAACGATGCGTTTACTTTCGAGGTCAAGACTTACGTGTAGAATATACAAAAGGTAACCAATTCATAGTATTTAGAGCCATATTTGTCGGTCTCTTAAAATGCACAAATATATTAAAGATTTGCGTGTACACACTTTCATAAGAAATAAGGAGCAACTATGGCACTGCGGGTCTTAAAGCTGGCTAAATTTGGGTATTCTGACTTCTGGTCGTGAGTCTTATTTCTTTCTGCATTCGAGTCTATTATTTATGTACAAGGAATGCAGTATAATAATAACGCACACACTCATAGTCTAGCACTAGGAAACCCTGTGTAGTTGGTGCCATGTACACACATAGACTACAACAAATTACACCCAAACTTACGGGAGAAATAAATTTAGGCCATATATTTCTCCCGACCAGGAATCTAACCCAGGACCTGTGCGTGGTAGACCAGGTTAGTACCCGTTCGGTCACGTAGGCAGTTAAAAATTAGAATCAGTATAAAAATTGAAAAATAAAACAATTGAAAGCTAGAAAAATCTAAATCTCGAAAAAATTACGTTACACCCCCAACAAAGTACATACTTGAGAATCTATAAATTCCGCTTTTCGTTTGAGTTTTAGTTTACGGTAATAATGTTTATTGTATTCTTTTTTACGCTTCCGTTTTAGAGCCATCTGTTTAGGAGGCAGTTGGTTCAATGGTATGAACTTTTTTGCCGCTCTCTCTCTCTTTTTTAGCAAAAATGCTTCATACAATTTTGGATCTCGTTTGATTCTTGCTATCCTTTCTCTTTCAGCAATTCTCTTTTTTTCCAACCGCTCGTTGCGACTTTGTTTTCTTCTTCTTTTACGTTCTAGAACACGTTTCGTCAAATTATTTAAAACCATTAAACATATACAACAACACAAATAAATAAAATTGAGCAACAATGTCATATTAAATAAATAACGTTAACAATACAAGTCTCAGGTGAATGAATCTATGTATAGCTTATATTATAGCCTTCAAATACTAGTCTCCTTCAAAATCGGATCAAAAAAACATTTACTGTATGCAAATAATTTTATTTATTCACTCTCGAAACATGTACTTAGTATAAAATACAACTGAAATGCAGACCAATTTTAATTCTATAGGTACCACATTAAGGGCTAGAGTCCGGAACGATCACTTCAACGATACTTGCTAACTTTTTCCTATAATAATGTGCCATTGAATGTTTTCTACCACGTTCTCTCAGTCTAGCTACTTCTTCAGGTGACATCTCGCTTCTAGGCTTTGTCTTGCTATTCTTTCGTGCTTTCTCTAGGTACATAGCATATTTTACTGGATCACTTTTAATTCTGGCTTTTCTAGCTCTTTCTACTAGCCTTTTTTTTTCCAAGATTTCTTTGCGCGTTAATTTTTTGCGATGACGTTTTGCTCCTAAAATGCAATAATATTTGACGAACTGTTAATACCTGTATTAGTCTTAAAGATAGATGCCAAACAGTGAGGTAAGAGAGCGCTGTGGTACGAAAGATGATGTAGTGACAAGGATAGAGAGAGGGATGCTTCGATGGCTTGGTCATGTAGAAAGAATGAATGTTGGTTGATTGACGGCACAAATTTATAGAGCGAATGTGGATGGAAGCGTGGGGAGAGGCAGACCTCGGCGAACACATCTCAATCAGATTGAGGATGTCGTTAAAAAAGGCCGGGTAGAAAGTTCCAAGAATAAACGGGCATGCATGAAGAGATTGTTGGGAGTAGAGGAGGCGAAGGAGGTTTGTCAAGAGCGTAGCAAGTGGAGGTCCATAGTCTCTGCCTACCCCGGTGGGAGACAGGCGTGATGATATGTATGTAATACCTGTCCCAAGAATGTATTCAGTACATACATTTATATACCGATACCTCCAAGGAACCTATGCTAACTCGAAAATTGTAGTTTTACAGGAGGAGCTTCTAAAGTAAAAACAGTGAAATTTATTTTAGCAGCCATTTTGATGAAATTTTCAGAGTGAGTAATTCATTTACTGTTGCTTAAAATGACATAATTAGATAAAAAATATTCTAGTAAGTCTTAAAATTAGCCCTAATTAGCGGAAGGCGGAAAAACGTCTTTTTAGATTCGGTGACACTCCGCCAACTCAGTTAGCGGAGTATATTTCGGAATTTAAGACAATAGAACTAATTACTGTTGTTCTATTGTCTTAAATTCCGAACAAAAGAACAAAACACAACCAATTTAGACAAAAAATTATAAAGGCAATTTAGCAACCTCATTTGCTTCCACTATTTTGCTATTTGCGATGTGCTCGTTCCACATATATCAGAATGCTACTTTAGACGCCATATCGTATACACTATAATTGCACACATTCAGTTTCCATTCTAATAATAAATTCTAATATTGCCATTCGGTGACACTCCGCCAACTCAGTTAGCGGCGTATATTACGGAATTTAAGACAATAGAACAACAGTAATTAGTTCTATAGCAGAACAAAATTCCGTAATAATTATATCATATGTCGACAATCGGACTAATTTACAGTACTTTGACTAAGATACTTTGATAAAATGTACACATTCGCAAATCTAGAATAGTTAGCATTTTGTAATCAGGAAAGCAGTAAAATTAACTTTCGTGTTATATGCCGCTAACATATACATATCGTGGTATAATATGACCAATGTAAGTACTTAACGTTTGATTTGATATAAGATACAAAATAAAATTATATTATTTATCTATAAAATATCAAAATTAGTTATTAAATATGTATTAAGTGTAAAATTTTTTGAAATAAATATTTACTTATTGAAATATTCCTTTTTCGTAGTGGAAATGAAAACAGGCAATAGATTTCACTATTGTATTTAAAAAAAGGATTTTTTAATATAAAGGAATTATAATATTTGCAGTTACAATCAATATTTTCGTAATAAAATAATAAAAAACTTATTTATAAAATTAGCTTACAATTAACTGACCTAAATATTTTCATTATTACTAAAATAATATAGCTATCTTTCTAATTACTAATAATATTTATGAGATCAATGAACTGGCAAATTTAGCATATATATTAAATATCATATTTTATTGAAATATTATACATTTTTCAATAAAATCGTTTAATACCTTAATTAGGAAGCGAAACGGAGGTTTATGACTGTTTCAACCTATTTTGAAACAGTCAATTCTTCTTCGTCGCTTCTATCAAACCCATGACCGACTTCTGTCACTGGTAAATTCTTATAAAATCTATGTATATAAAATATATTATTCTCACAGAAGTAAAATAAATCATTGTACTTGGCTTAATTTATTTTAAAATAATATTCATCCACTTTGCCTAGTAAAGGCCCAGAGCGAGATAGTCTTGTACTCGATTTTTTAAAGCATTGTTTTGCTGAATTTCTTCATCACCTACGTTGTATTTATAGCATAAAAAACATAATTTCTGGAGAAGCCTCGATCTGTCTGATTTTATCCCAAAAAACCTTATCATTGCAAATATTGGAAATGAAACTATTTTTCCGGATTTAAATCGCGTATATTTGTTTTTTCAAACAAACCCAAAACCCAAAACAAACAAAGGTTTGTTTGAAAAAACAAATATACGCGATTTAAATCCGGAAAAATAGTTTCATTTCCTATGTGTAACAATCGCGAAAACCTAAGAACTCGATATTGCAAATATTTTTCGCTAATTTTTTTTTAGCATTTTGTAATCTAGGATCACAGTCAAAGAATCATTAATTCCATAGGTAAAATATTCACTTGAAAACTTCACACTACGCTGACTTCCCTGAAAAGAACGAGTAAGAAACTCTAGTGATTCCTCTTTTCAAATAAACCTAAATGGTATGGAATACACTTTGAATCAAATTTGTGTGCTATCTAGAGCCTTGTTGTCTTTCCCATACATCTCAAAAAAAATCAAAATAATCTTTATTTCATAGGTAAGCATTATTACAGTTGAAATCGTCACATTGGTTAAATTCTACCGCTCATCCGTAAGGCAGATTCCCCTGAGATGAATGAGCGAGAAACTCAATTTTGTAATATGACTTTTCAATCAAATTAATTTTAATGTAATTTTTAAACTTAGGTATGATAATCTTAATATATGCTACGGAATCTTATTGTAAAAAGGTACACAGTTCCCCATAAAAGAGTCGTTCACCTTGGTGAACTGAAATCGTGGTACAGTGAGTTTAGGCTTAACTCTAAGGTTAATATTAATGGATATCTTTCTTATTGAAATTATGTATAATTATGTTTCTAATAATAAATACTAATATTTCCGTGAGGTGCGTTTAGTCCTTTCTGGAAGTCGAAAATAATGCATGCCTTCTTGTTATCATCTTCTTGCTAGTAATTTATTTTCCAGTTTTAGCTTTGGGGAATTTTCTTTTTCTTTTTAATGTCTTCTTAAATTGATGGCAAATGTCGCAATGATCCTTTTTAGGAACATGAAAGCCTATCTTTAAATTAGCATTCACAATATCCTTGTATTGTATTAAACTTTGTACACTAATATTATAACCTTTTTCTGCACACCAATCTATATACAATTTAAATGTTTTAATACTTTTTTTTTCTAACGTAGTGTGAATCCACGGGTGCATAAGAATCAACATAATCAATTACGCTCTGCTTCATTTCATCAGTAACTATTCGATTAAGGTTTCTATGGCGACCTCTACCATCAATAAAATTGCCCAAATTTGAACATTCATGATTTTTCTGTAAAGCAGTATACACAAAGTCATTACTTATACTAAAAGTATTCAGAAACATCGTTTTACATACTTTTTTCAATACTATTTCGTTGTCTTTATTGGGGGATGATAATGCAATGTGAGTAATCGACGGACAGTTTCCTTTTCAAAATTAATACAGGTTTTCTTCATTGTTTGGGAGACATATTTGGAAATTACTTGCTATTACTTGCTATGGCTCCCAATAGCCCAGAAGTTAGAATATAATTCTGAAAATATTTCTTCGCTAAAAGTTTCACTACAACGTTTGCGACAGTTACAAGTTGCTTTCATTTTTCTCGCTTCCTTGATTGTTCCCCTTTTAGAAATATATTCTTGTCTCAAATTACATAAACGTTTTCTTTTTGTAGCTAGTTTTCTAGATGTATTTTATGTATGTCAGCTCCTTTTCTGGATGCTCGTTTATTTTTAGGACAACAATTTTAAGCGTTGCGCAATCGCTGGATGTTGCAGTAGAAGAAACAGACAAAGGATTTACACCCGACTCTACCAAATGTACTGTTTTATTACCAATTATACTCAAAGGCGTTTCAGGTGATATATTTTCTTCATTACGGGGAACATTTGCTGAAGTTAGTGTTACATCGATATATTCAGGAGTCGTTGTCGCTACTAAAGTTTCGTCGGCACAGTCAGAACAATCGCTAAAGTCACAACACGGTGAGGGCATTGGGGTACTTTCATTGTTGTCAGATTCATAATTTTCTGCGCCACAAGAAAACAAGTGTTCTATGGATTGTGGAGTCAATGTCAATGGAGAGAAGGATAAGTCTTAATCGGCGAATTTAGTTCTGCCATGGTATGTAAGTTCACATCTTTTATAACTTGGTCATATGTTGAGTGACTTAGGGTCGTATTCCAAAACTCTACTCAATGCTCAAGTCAGGATTTGAGCAGACTTGAGTATGATTTCAAACACTGGAAATACGACCCTAATGGCAAGGACTTGAGTATGATTTTCATTGCTCACTGCAATACTCAAATCAGGACTTGAGTATTGAGTAGAGTTTTGGAATACGACCCTTAGAGTGACATACCGTGTTGAAAACGTTTCTTCGTGTTGTTTAATAGGTTCTGGAAAGACATTTTCAAACATAGCAATGTCTTGTCGTATTATAATAATATCGCAATCATCTGCTACTGGAGACGATACTGTAAAAAATATATAATTTTTTTCTTTATTCTATTTAAAACTGGCCAAACAGTGAAAACAGTTTTTTTCTTATATGCTTGTACTATTTTTGTTCATAATTTTCATTTTTGTTTAAATTTTTGTTCACTTGTTTTGTTCCTTCCTTAGTAATAATAGGCTCAAGTCGAAATTAGACGACAAATTTCAGGCTGCAGACAAATCAAAGGTATGTAAATACGGTTTATGGTAAAACGATTAAATCACATAAGAGCCAGGCAAGAAATTAGACAGTGGTCATTCAAATATCGTAATGTTGTTATAATCATTTCAAAAAATTAGTTAATATTAAGTAGATTATTAACTTAATTATTTATTTTTGTCATAAAAATCATTTAAAAAAACATTTCATTACCATAAAAACAAATTAAAATCATAATTGTATAGTCCGCAAGATCTGAATGTATAGGAACGTAACCGAAATACATTCCACTAACTTGAGACAGCGCAATGTCGTCATTCGGAACTTGACTAATGATATTACATATTTTTATATTTCTCAATAACTATACAATGAAAAAAAATGTAATTTCAAACAATTACAATAATGAAATAAACTCTAATTACCTCTTTCCTGGCTCCCATCTTGCATTTCTTGAACCTGCTTTTGTACGCAAATTAGCAATGCAAACGCGACGCAAAGCGGGCGACTGCATCGATACAAACGCACGATTGCATCGCTACACTTGGGATTTATAGGCGTTTGTATCGATGCAGTCGTGCGTTTGCATTCATGCAATCGCCTACAAATCGCAAGTGTAGCGATGCAATCGCGCGTTTCACGAACGCGCGTTTGCCTCGCTCCTAAAAGTCGTCGTGTGTGAACACTCTTAAGTCGATTAGGCGAGATATCGAGCGCACGATTGTTACTAGAGTTTTATAAATTTAAAACCTTTTCGTTTCAATTTTTTATAATTCTTTTCAATTAGACCTGTGTCGATTGATCAACCCTGAAGATCAGTCGTCAGGGTGGATCTGTCGATCGTGACTCATACGTAATGTGATCGGGTCAAAAGATTTGATCATATGTTCGATCCTTTAACAGGTCACTCGTCATTCACGCTGCTTTCAAATTTTCGTTTCGTTTCGGTCGAGTCGCAGACCACGTCGGTCTTCTTACAAAAGTACCATGTAATAGACACTACGCCACCGAGCAACCATCATGATTGATTGACCCGTCCATGATTGAATGTGTTTCGATCGAACACAAGGTTCTATCGAACAAATGTTCGAAAGAAACAAATAGTGACATGGCGAATCGAGGCGCGGGCACTTCACGTGAGAACGCATGACACAACAATAATTTTGTCAGTTGAAGACTGAGTGTAATGTGAATTGTTGGAAAACCTCTAAAATTATAAATGAAGCCTATTTTGTGAAACATGACGCGCGCTTGATCATGCTTGCAAAATTGATCGAAATTCTAAAATGATCGAATCTATTAAGAGGCCCGCCATCCCGATCATCGGGTACAGGCAGCCCACACACGGCAGCCTTCTAATGTAACAGACGTTCTTGTACAAATACGAAAGTTTATTCAAGAGAAAATAAAACCACTCATTTCGCCCCGTGTTGCATAGAAGCTTAATATAAGCAGGAAACGAGTAGAGAAAGGAGAAGATAAGAGGCTGACCACAGCGACACATACATACTCTACACAAATACAAAATCCCGATTACATTTTTCATATAAAATCTGAGAACTTACTTGCTTTTTAATGTACGCTGGGTGTTTAGCGTTTTCCCATTGTAGTTTGTTGGGTCTTGGAATGGTAAAGTAAGACATGAATTTCAGTAATAAGACACTATGGCAAGGTAAGTTAGTAATAGGTAACCAGAAAGTTTTATCTTGGTAGCACGACGATCTCGGTAGAGTTTGCATCTATGGAGCGTAAGATTGGACTCAGAAGGAAGCCTTAGGAGATATACCTCCTTTATTTTTATCTAATACAATTATTGTTAGAGATATCAATTTATATTTAATAATTACTTTATTTATTAGAAATAATAGAGAAAAAACGTAAGTAAATTAAGCCTTAAGCAGATATTTCGTGTTTATTATTATAATAATATAGCAGGTTTTCTTATTTTTGTAGTGTTCGTATTCACACATGATAGTCATAATATCATTAACTATATTTATAATAATTTATGGTCGGCATACATACTCAAGACATAAGTCAAAAAAATAAACAAAGTGTTGTTGTTCCGTGTTGTTTATATTGTCGACAGATATGAAGAGAATGATAAGTTTGAAAAAGACACAACTGCAATTGAAAGAAATGGATTTGACTTATGCACTGTAGTCTGTCGACCTAAGAATTATAGTTGACAATATAATCATGATACTCTAGCCAAATTCGATGTAATATCAAAAAACAAAAACATGATTTTTAGGGTTTTCACTTCAAACTGTACCACAGTTATCACAAATTCAATATTTTTTCCCAAAATTCGATTAATTAAAAAAGAAGCGATTAATTAATATCATGAATTTTGTTCAATAGAAGTTTTAAGTCACCTGTAAGTGATTTGATACCAACAAAAAAATTGCCAGTAATTATTTATAAAACGCTGTCATCCCTGATGATTATTTTATTTGAAGGGAGAAATTACAAACATTCGAGTTCAACAAGTAAATCAAGTTCAGAATCTTAAATTAATGCTGGATGAGATATGTAGTAAATGAATATAAAATAAAATCTTACAATTTTCTTTTCGCCTACCGCTGCCTACTGTCTAGCAGTAAGTATTAATAGGTGTCAAAAATTTTATAATTTTATTCATAATCGTACGTACTTTGCAAACTTTATAATAATCGGCCAGGTAAGTATTACTTCTACTTAATCTAATTACCTACTTACCGATCTAAATTCCAATTAAGCGAGCAGGCCGTCGTTAGAGCTAGCTTAAATAATGAGCATTGACAAAAAATGTTCTTAACACCACTGACTGCCTAGCAATGTTTTATTAATAAATATTGTACGTTCAATTTGGCTAGAATATTGCTGATTTACAGGTTCAAGACATTTTTATATAAATTCCATCAGTGTTACGGTAATAATTCGGTGGCTCGTGTGTATGAGTTTCACTGCCCCTTACTACGATTCCATTGTTAGCAATTATAAGATAAGCAGGACATTTCTTTGAAACATAGCTGGAGCATTGATATCGAATTCCTGATTTCTGTGGGTGCCTTTTGCAGTACGTATAATCGTTGTACATTGCTAGCGACTTGTCCACAGCTATTTGTATGAAATGCACTAAAATAAAAAAGGTACAGGAAATAAATAAAGGAGTGAAAGTGTGTTAGGTTTAATTTTTATGTGTGAATGTCAGTTTCTTACTCTAATAATGTTGTTATTTTGTTAATTACCAATAAAACTAGAAAAAACATAATTAGACATTTTTTTTCCTTTCAAAAAGTAGTAGTTTGGGAATTCTATTCTTTGCTAATTTCACAGAAAGCAAAAAAAAAATAGCAAAGATCATGTATTAAAAAAAATTAATACTTTATTATAAACATAAACACACCATTTCAAGACAATTATTATAGAAGAGTAAATCAAAAATAGCTTTGGAATTAGTAAAATATTTTGGTTATTACACTTCAACTACCATGACATGAGATTGCGAATGAACATGAGCCTATCTTTAATAGTTAACAAAACTTTAGGTATAGTTTCAAGTCCACAAGATACAAGGTACTTTGTACTCATTTTCTCCGGATTAAGGTACTAGCACTTAAAGAGTCAGTATATTATGTTATTGGCGCCCAACACGGGGTCAATATGACTTAAAAATCAAAACTCCTTAGTCAGTCTTATCATACAACCAACGCAAAACGTAAAGATTAATGTAACGTATAACGTATCCATTTCCTTAAGATATTGAACTCATTTGAGATATAATCTTATGAAAAAATCTGGATATGAGGACGGGAGACGACCCATATTTAATACCGTAGAGAAAAGGTTTAAACAGGATTTTGGATTGTATGTTGTCTCTAAATTTCCGAAATTTCTCTACTGCGAAAACTAAGTTTTTTTAGTCAGCAATGCTTTCTTTCTATGTCTGTATAGCATGGATTTAAAATGTTTGAATGGTGGCATTTGTCCAATGTGACTGTATTTAGAATCGTTAAATTCTTTAACAACATCAGCGTAGATATCAGATATCGGTGCACTATCTTCTTCAATTCTTTTTAAGCAATCGGAAATTCTGATTTTTATCTCATTCTCAAGTATGTTTGGCGCACATTTATGCGTTTCTTCTCTAATAAGTCTGTCGCCATTTGTAACTATAAGCGCGCTACATGCTTCACTTCTTCTTCTTACACATCGCCACGTTATGTTCCCGCGCCCGTTTGCTCGTTTCTTTTCATATCTATAACCATTTCTTAATAGCAAAACACCACTTCTTTCTGATTTTATGAAAATAAATTTTTTTCTTCTTGTTAAACCTAATGACAAAGACTCTTCTTCTGCTATTCCTGAAGCAAAATAAAGAAAACAAACCTTTATTGTATTAGATAGTTTCCAATCATTTTTCTGAAATATAAATTGTTACAATAATTCAGCTAAAGGGGATTCAATTAAACACAGAACTCAGAACTCTCATAATTTATTTACAAAGCGCACAGGGTTTTCATTCAAATCTATTCACTCACATACGATACTACGAGACTATTAGAGCACAAATTGCGAATCACCGCTTATGGTAGGCGTGGCAAACGATCCAACCGACTGAGATTTAGAGCAATATAATAGCTGGAGCATGCACCTCTAAATATCTACAGTTTAATATTTTTTGTAACAGTAGAGCTCCTTGTGAAAGAGTTCGTCCAGGGAAGTACTGCCACCTTACCTATTTCTGCCGCCAAGCAGGAATGTGAGCATTATTGCTTTCCATTTTTCAAAGGTAAGGGTGGTGGGGAAGTTACAGGCACATGAGACTTGTGTCCTTCAGATCTTTGCGATTTAAAGTGACACTGTGACTGCTATAGCCAGGCGTGTCGCTTGTTATCATAAGAAAAAAAATCAGTATTGGTTTATTAAATGCTGTATACTAACACAGACGCCGTTACAAGTCCCTGAGATAAAATAGAGGGGTTAGAGCATTACATTTTCTTGATAATATCTGGTTCACACCCGCCAAAAAACTTAACGTTAAGTTAACCTAACCTAAAGTTATATATTGTTAACTGAATCACCTAATAATTCCATTATTAAATCGAAATTTTAAAATAAGCACTATCAAGTTTTTATAATGGCAATTCGGCGGTGATTCTACATTATCTTTATTTTTTTCAGTTTTATTGATATCTTCACATATTTCTAAATATGCACAACACATTTATGCTTAAATTTTACGAGTAGGATCATAATTTGTTTAGCGGTATTCTCTCTATCAGTTCTTACAGAAATGATATAAAAACAAGTCATGTCAAAAGTATAAAGAACTATTCAGATGCCGTCGATGCTGGTAAATGAAGATCTTTGTGGTATAATTAAGAATCAGACAGAAAGTTTATTTTCATATTATAATGATAAACTAACGCACTCGCACACACACTCAACATAGCTATACGCGGGTACCATGGACACACACATAGACAACCACAAATTACACCCAAACTCACGAGAGAAATAAATGTAGGCCATACAAATATTTCTCCTGGCCCGGGAATCGAACCTGGGACCTCTGCGTGGCAGTCCGGCATGGTTCCGTTCGGCCACGGAGGCAGTTAAAACTACTTACTACAGTTAACAATTTTAGACAGACAATACTCATTGTGTACTTCATATAGTTATTTACAACGTATACTATATAGTTATCGTGTTTTGTTGAGTGGCTGGCATTATTTCGTTACCTTTTTCAATAAAAGCTCTATTAGGTCGCTTTTAATGGGTCCAAAAAATTAAAAAATATTAATTATAAATTAAATTAAATATTAATTATACATTTTAACAAAATTTGATTTTTTTTTCAAATTTTATAATATATTCCTTCAGAATTCCTATGATATAAGGGAGGTGGATGATTGTGAAAGTCATTCTGTTTTATTAACTCTCCGTCTTTGTTGATAACCAGATGTGCATTGCATCGTTTGCTGGATACACTGGTGCATTGCCACCATACTTTTAAGTCATTGCAGCGTTTTTTCATACCAAAAGTGTAATTGTTGAACATTAACAGAGTATTTCCTTTCTGAGTTCGTATGAAAATAACTGAAAAGAAAACAATACAAATATTGATTTTTATTGAATATCATGATGTATTACTATCAGGACATTATTTTTTTTAATGAAATTACTCCAATAGGTTGTTACAATTATTAATACAAAGATCGAACGTGAATAAAAATTCCTTCTATTTGACAAGACTTGAACAAGCGTCTGTACGCCAAACTAGGGCTACTATTTTTTGTGTGATCTTTGTATGATGCGCAGGCTACATTGCAAACAAAGCTAACTTAGCTTAGCTCACGTAGCCGGGGCTTCTTTTCATACTTCGGTTCACACCGCGAACAAAGCTAACCGAGCTAATTAATCTAACTATGTAAAGTATGTCTCTACTCAGACCCCCTTCACCCATAAATAACCGCCAAATATGTTCACTGAGAGACACGAATTTATTCGAAGGAAGCCATAAGCCAGGGTGGCGGCTTAATGCAATTCTTCAACATGTCAGTTTGAATACTTTTTTTTTCATTGTTAGCAAGAGGTCAATGCTGCTGAACATTAACAAATGTACATAACTTAGAAAATAAAGTATTAAAAATGTACTACGTGTTCAGTCTTGGTGGTGTACTAATTTTTAGTAGCTGCTATCTGGGTAAACATACTCGTACAAACAAAACAAATAACGTTTTGGTATCAGATAAAATGATAGCCAACGACATAAATTTATAGTTGAAGAAACATTACGATGCCTTACTTTCTCAAACTCGTACTTATAAAGAGTAATTATTCAGGTGATGGCAAAACTTTCTATTTATTTAGAATTTCTTTTTAAGGGGGTTAATTTAGATGCATTACTTTAAGAATAGGTAAAAAGCAGTGTATGAATATGAAGGATATGTGAAATCAGCCAACAAAATTTGTATATACAATCGGTATTTTGCATTACAGTAGCTTTGTGCTTTAAGATACGAGTTTGAGAAAGTAAGGCGCCGATTATTTGCACCCATGAATGTTATCTCTTGGAACGACTTATCCTTTCTATTACAATACCGTAATAAAACCATTAACATTTATTTTACTCAAAGCGTACATGAACTCAATGATCTTAGTCCATCGTACGAGTACGAGTAGCGTACTAGAATTTATTAAAAGCATTTAGCGCATCCATCGCTAAATGTTTTTAATAAATTCTAGTTTTGAATTATTTCTTTCCTTATGAGATCGTTTTTTTAAACTACAACATAGGGTACTTCGTAAAATAAAGACTGCCGACTCTTTTCGTCTAATTCAACAAAGTTAGTTCCGCAAAAAGATTATTAAGTTTAGAATTAAGTGCCAATGCGTAAAAGAATTAAACTAGTTATTTGCACTATACAGATGATACGTGTGTTACCGAGACGGTTCATTCTTTTGTCCTATTGTATTCTAAATATGAAGCGATAACATGAAAATCGGTGCCAATAATATTTCGCCAACTATACACTCGCCTCTATACAAATATTGCTTGATTTATTTTTTGTGTTTAAAGAAAGGTATAAAATATATAAAAGTAACGTACGAGATACTCAATTCCCTTTTTGATCTGGCAAAAAAAGACATTATCTCTGTAACACACAAGCTGAAAAATGAAATGCAAATACAAATTGTTAGTAAGTACAATTTTATTGACATATTATATACAAGGACGTCAAATTGTATAGACTTTTATAAAAATCTACGACTCTATTCTTTTATAGATCAGCTATATTACGATTACGATTTTTTAAATATACATAGGGTAGTTACAATATTGCTTCGAACACACCTACAAATGCTAGATTTTTATTCTTTTCTTAAATTTATTTTGGCACAAGAATTACAAAAGAAGCAAGAAATAACTTTGACTAGGATGTTTTAATAACTTAAATTATTCAGCCTAGATGATAATAACAAAGTTAAAAGAAATAAGCAATAATTTTAAGAGCATATTGCTGACGTAATAAAAACTTACATCTAGATATTTCTAATCTACTTCTTGCTATTCAAATACAAGCCAGGTCCGACATAACATCCTAACAGATTCATAACATAATGTTCTAAGTCCTCTAGAAATCTAGTGATATTAATTTTTAAATCAAACAATAAATTTATAAAAAAAATCTTAAGTACCATCTTCAAACGAGATCCATATAAGTTGAGCTTAAAATTATTTTTTTATAAATTACATATTATAAAGTGAAAAAGATTAGTTGCTTTTAATATAACAGCAACAGGTAATTTTCAGATTATTTTTCGATTGCTATTTTCGTTGGCAATATTTTATTTATTATTTTACTATTCAAGTATATTATAGTGAAACATTAAATCATATTTCAGGATGCTACACTCGAATATTAAATAATACTCCATGATAATATTCTAGAATATTTAAATAATAAAAATTGCCACCGAAATTAGATAAGACAAAACTTACCTGAAAATTACTCAACAATATTAAATATAAAGAAATCAGCTCTTCGCATTACGCCACTGAGTCTTCTACAAAAATTTACCTTAAACAAGCTCTTTACATGTACATATTTACCTACGCTTCAGACGTTCTAATTACCTTTTCTATAGTTTTCCTTGCCAACTTCTCATAATGCACGAAAAAATTTCCAATAAGATCAAATCTTGTAAGGTTTGAACGCCATTTGGCAGCATGCATCGGCACTGCGTTTACACTAACAGTATATTTTATATGAGGTGTTATCAGCACGCTTCAGTGTCAACCGGAAAACTGCGACCATTCGCACAATCGCCACCATTTCGAAAGAGACTTGACCTTTAAGCACATCGATCATTTTACGAGGTCTGTACCTACACTGGTTACGGATAAGCAGGGGTTCCGTGCTGATGATATATAAAACACATGTTTAGTGTGATCGTGTGCTAAAGCGCGGTGTCTAGTGATGTTCAAGCCTTAGGGCGCATTTATTCGATATGAATTTCATCGCGCTCACCCCGCGCGGTCGCCAAGCGGAATCCGCGTTGCCGCCTATTTATTAATCGACTTCAAAAAAGGAGGTTTTCAATTCGACTGTATGTTCTTTTTTTTGTATGTATGTTACGCGATAACTCCGGTATTTGTGAACCGATTTTCATGATTCTTTTTTTGTTGGAAAGGGGGTACTTCCATAGTGGTCCCATTTCATTTTGAAGAAAATCATCCACCTCGAAGGGTGGCTGTTCACGCATGAAGATTCATTTTTATAAATAGCGCCTAGCTTTAATTTACGAGCAAGTACTTTAATGGTTGATTTTGCTATTTCTCCAATTCAAGGCGTTTTTCTCTCGATATACTTTGGGTAGTGTCGTAGTGAGAACCTATTTTTATTATCTCCAGTGTCAAGTCCTGTATAGTGGCGAACTAGGGGATATTTCAATAAAACTTAGCAAACAGACGTAATTCCACGTAATTTTGAGGTCGGTTTTTTTAGTACTCTGTACTGAGATTATTTAGCTTTGACGTTTTAACTTAAATGAGCGTCCCGGGCACGGCGGCGATACTGGCTTGAATTTGGTCTACGTGGCGGCTGCGCGGTGACCGAGCGGTTGTATTATCCAGAGGAATTTAATTGTTGTTGCCTAGTAAAAAGAATTCAGATTCGCCATTAATGCATACGAAGACATGGAAACTGGACGGTCGCCGCGCGGCGGTTACATGAAAACTTTCGCCTCGTGTAACTGGGCGCTAAGGGTATTTACATTGACCTACTAATAAATGGACGTCGGGTTCGCGCTAAAAAATGTCCGCACCTGTAAGGCGTTAAAATTGCATACAGAGCGTCAATCGCGCAATAGTCTTCGTTTGTTCGAGTGACAGCGCGGTTGTCAACCATGCAGTACCAATATATGCAGTACAAATAATAACTTGTAAAAATTACTGCAGTAAAGTGTGAAAAAAGAATTTTGTATCATATTTTCACTAAACAAATATATTGTGTTATCATAGTTGTCATTTAAAAGTGTTATTTTGTACAGTTTTATAGTATTTCATTTATATATAACTTAATCGTAAATATAAATTACAAAAGCACACGAAATAATAAAATAGTTAACTGTCCTTTTTCTACTCATTGCATGCGCAAAACATGGAGAGACCCATTACGTCAGTTTCAAGAAGCTTATATAAACTTCTTGGTCATTTTCAATTGTTCGAACTACAAGCGATTGAAGTATTTAGAACAAAGAAACTATAGAGTTGCTTTGATTTTAATCCTATTTTTAAAACGATTTTTTTATTAAACGTTAGTAATAACTAACAAAATATTGTTGTACTCGTTTTACGGCATGGTATTACCTAACAGAAGTCAGAAAAAACATTTGCCCGAAATAACATTAGCTCGAATTTTCATAATGTGTTTTTACGAAGATTACAAAACAAAAGCTAATTTTGTCTATGTAAAAAGCATCAAAATTACTCGGAAGCGTAACGGTTTTGTTATAAATCGGAATTACGGAGTTTACGTTTAGTTAGAATATCGGTACATTTCTTATAGTACACGCTTATTTTCACATTTGTAGTAATAATTGTATGTATGTATCTGCCCAACTCTTTATTATACCTTTAAGTAAATTTGTACAAAATTCGACATAATATAATATACTTAGAATAATAACGCATAGAAACCTAGCCCGCACACGCTAAGTGAGGCAAGTTAGAGGGTTCCAAACGCGTCTCAGGAGCGCGCGGGCTGTTAGTGCTCAAGGTCATATTGCACCGCGAACAGCTCCAAAATTTTTTGCTAAAAATGACGAAATGTGCGGTAAATGGGTGTAAAAATACAACAGACAAACAAAATAGACACTAACATCGCATTCCACAAGTAAGTAATGCGTTTCAACTCATATTTTTATGTAAATATTCACTAAAACAGAAAAATAATTTCGCGGCAACAAGATACGAAAGTGTTGCAAAGTAACGAATTTTTTTTCTCCCCATTTTGCTATTCTGTATCAAAATAATTATATTACGTAAATTTTAGTGGTGCCTGTAATTTCGATTTATTTGCGCATCTTGAACTAATATTTACTTGAATAAACATTAAATGTTTTCGTTAACTCCTGTAAGTGATTGGGACACTTAATTATTTTATAATACTTTTAACGGCTCTGCGTTCATGCTTTATTGAATAATTATTTATTTTAATTTTATTTGAATTGGAGCACATATTGCAACAAATTTACAGTACTTATATATTTGTTTCTACTATAGTGTTGGCACCACCAGTACAACTTTGATAGCTTATTATATGTCTTTCTTTTCGTAACTCAAGCGAAATATTTTATATTAAAATATTTTATTTTCTTAAAAGGGGAGCATTCTTAAGCGATTTTTTAATCTATTTTAACAGTTATTTTCTTTAATGTTTGCTTATGGCATTTTCGGTTTTAGGTTTCGAATATGGCACTTATTTCTAAATCCAAGATGGCGGGCGCGATTTTTCGAATAATGGCAAGTTGGGTATCGTTTTCGAGATGTTTGGGAATGTTCAATACAAATATGGGACTCATTTCTAAATCCAAGATGGCAAACACGACAGTTCAAACAAAAGCAATATTCGTAATGAGCACCCCCAAATACCTCGAAAACGATACCCAACTTGCCATTATTTGAAAAATCGTGCCCGCCATCTTGGATTTACAAATAGTGCCATATTCACATTGATCATCCCCAAATACCTCGAAAATGATACCCACATAGCATTTTTTTGAAAAAATCGTGTCCGCCATCTTGGATTTAGAAATGAGTGCCATATTCGTCATGAGCACCCCCAAGTACCTCGAAAATGATACCCATATTGCATTTATTTGAAAACTCGTGTCCGCCATCTTGGATTTAGAAATGAGTGCCATATTAGTCATGAGCACCCCCAAGTACCTCGAAAATGATACCCATATTGCATTTATTTGAAAACTCGTGTCCGCCATCTTGGATTTAGAAATGAGTGCCATATTCGTAATGAGCATCCCCAAATACCTCGAAAAGGATACCCATATAGCATATTTTGAAAAATCGTGTCCGCCATCTTGGATTTACAAATAAGTGCTATATTCGTTTTTCATCGACAAAACCGAGCATATCTGTAGGCACCTGATCGACATTGTCGGGCAAATCTGTAGGCACCTTTAACTTAATGATGAGTTAAGCAAGATACAATTTCCCCACTTTTGAGGGAAATGTTATTCCATGGCATCATTATTTGTATATTTGTGTGCGTGCCGACGAGCGTAGTTACAAGTTGCTTACGCCTACATGAATTTGATTTTTGCCTCACTTGTGACAGTTCGTTTGATATGAAACTATCCTTCTATGCGTTATTATTCTAAGATAATATATATAAAAAAAATTAACTAATATTTACGAGAAAGGCTATTCCATTACTCTTGTGTTCAAGTAATTTCAGTCGAAGCTAAATATGGTGCATTTTGTTAAGTTTCCAGTAGAACCTGAATATGGTGTTTTTGGGCCCTTAAATTGTTGTAAGCAAATTAAGGCACTGTGTAAGGTACTGTAATGACGTTACAATTTAAATTAAATGTTTTAGTTTTTTATATTTCGTTACATGTCACTACGTTTGTATAGGTTAACCTCGGACATTTTTTTCGTGGTTTTTTTATTAGACCCGATGTCCATTTGTTGGTAGGTCAATGGGTATTTACTGTATTTTTTTCGATTATCAATTGTTTTATTCATGTTATATTTACGTGAAAATGTCGATTAAATGTTAGCGACAACTTTGTCAAATAAAATTTTCAAGTAGTGTTTTAAACAAGTATACGTTATTATATTAAATTACTACATACTATAATGCAGAAAAGTAGTTCACAGCTCTAAAGTTCTACATAAAAAAAATATTCAACTAAGTAGGTCACTAAACTCCATACATACGTAAACAACACAACTACATTTACTATAAATATAAGGAATATAAATTGAGTTCTAATTGTTCAATATTGGAATACATACGTAATACTTATTTTACAATTCATTGCCTAAAACTTCATGTTTTAGTTTATTAAGTATTGGAGCTCTACTCTCAAAGCATGAAATCCACAGTTACACCCGTTTTCCAACTATGGATGACCTATAAACTTAAGTTTCGATCGGAGCTAGAATCAAGAATGTATGTATGACGAACGTATGTATTTCGAACGGGCCTTTTGACAGTCCCGTCTTTCCGTTGACGGACTTCGAGTGTAGTTCCGTAAGTCATCCATAGTGGGAAAACAGCCGTAATTACGGATTTCGTGCTTCGGGAGTAGAGTAACACATTAGACAGCCAGACACTGTCAGTGACAATATTGTACAACGACCACACGACTATTCCTTATTGCACCAACAATAAAATACAGACACAAACAATAGACAAAAACCAGGGCACGACAGATAGAGGGCCGTATATAGGATAACAATCTCTAAAAGACAACCTCGAGGTGACAGGACAGATTAAAAAAATAATAATTATTATAAGAGCGTGCTATAAATGCTTATCTATAAAGGAGTCCAATCATATTATTGAAGCCGTGGTATTCTAATGGATTGATCTACCGTCTCTAAACCAGTAGAACGGTCATTTTATTGTCAGCAATCATATTATGTATGTTGTAAACAATCATACTATATTGCATTTCGTGTGTCAGAATACGATGAATAACACTTAATTATTATTTACTCATTGGATTTCTATCAGCAGGGAAATGTTTACTTACTATAGTTAATTTATATACTGCTATGATGTGACGTAACCTGTTTATACCTTTTAAGATAAACTAAATAATACGACAAATTACGATATAAATGTGGTGTCGGGAATTCCGTTATTACTTTGCACAGTTACAGATAATGATAGTTTTATCTGCCTATGGTAGATTTAAGTGCTAGGCTCTTGTGTGTGTAGCAAAAACGCCTTTCCTGTCATTCGCAGAGGCTGTTCTTTGACCTCTTTGTCAGTAGTGCCTAATATTTGATTTTATTGAAGAGTTGATTTGACGACGTCGGTGGCCCAACGGTTTGCACTGTGGGCATGGGAAGGTTCGGGGTTCGATTCCCGGCAGGACCAATTTGGGAAATGAACTTTTCTGAATTGGTTTTGGTCTGGGTGTTTTGGAAAGTGCCCCAGAGTAAATTCCGTTGCTCTGGTACTCATTGTACAGGGAATGCCCTAGTTTCAGACAGAGATGTGGTTGCCTGACACATTATTTGGTCAAGTTAACTTATTTTCACTCGTCCAAGTTTGCCTTCCATTTATTTTCTATCAGGTTTTAACGGAGTTATCGTCTATCTCTGGTTTTAATATTTAAAACTTTCTTTAACATGAGGCATCTATACAAAAATGATTGTTTCGTTTGTCCCGTATGTATTTTATTATTTATCCGATTGCGATAAAGCCTTCGTACGCCCGTATAAGTTCTCATGTATCCACTATAGTCCACCACGTTTTTAGTGGTGTTATATATAAAACATCACACTCATTAGTGACATGATAGTGTCTGTCTATTAATATGTAAATCAATTTATTTAAACGGCTTACCCCTACAGCTTTCAACAGAAGTTATGATCGGCAATGAATTGTACTTACATCAGTTATTGAAATTATACTTCGTGTAGTTATCAGGATGATTGTGAAATCCTTTATGCTTGATATAGCGTCCTTCCAGCGATGTCTGTACACAGCTATTGCATCCAAGCCTCTTCCTGTCTCTGCAAGTCCAATTGATTGTGTTCTGGTATCGATTGTTGATCCAAAATTTGTTGTCTTTGAATATGAGGACCATGCTCCCAGTTCTATGCGATGGTAGGTAGAATATTCCTGAAATTAAACATGTCTTTATTACCTGTGCCTGAAGGAAAATGCACGTAAGTAGTGTCGCACAGTACCGTACTGCAGAAATCTCCGATCGGATTCTTTCGATGACTTTACTTACGCTGTACTATCTAATATGTGTTTTAAGTAAGTAAAGTTATTTACGGATATTGATAAATAAAACTATTTCAATGAACATAATTCACAAAAAAATAATGATTCCAAGGCCAAAAACTCCACTGGGTTTGTCTGCATTCATAAATGTCAGGCTTTGTAAAAATCAGTCAGTCTACAAAAAAAGACTGAATACATTGATTCATTGCCTCTTTAATGTAAATGCTGTTGGGAACATCTAACAATATTATGTGATTTAAGTATTAATTTTAATTTGCCTTATGGCGTTTTTCTTTATCTCTCTTCCAGATGGTCGCGTGGAAGAAACGTGCTGATATGGATAAGAATTTATTTTCTTTATTATACAGAGATCTTCAGCAACAATCCAGCAACCTATGCAAAGAAGAGGCTGCTGCCTACATTGATCCTTCGAGCCCGATATGAGCCAGCTATCTCTGGATCTACATGTAAATAAATACCAGTTTAAGTGAAAATAATAGATAATAACGGTACAAGTTAGTTCTTAGTTATAAGACGGATAATTAACTTTGTATATGGAGATCGTAAATTCGGTCACTTGATTTTATTGGGTTTTAAAAACATGTTTTACTAGGATTTGAAGAATATAAAACATACGTACATTAATATAACACTTAATGTATACATTACTGACATTGTATTTATGTCTAACATGCTGTATAATGTAAATCAAGATACAAAAGACGTGTAGGTACAACGTAAATAAGAAGACGTACGTTTATATCAGAATACTGTATTTCTAAAACTTTCACAAAAAATTATTTATAATCTACATCTAGCAGGTCCCTACAGCAGAAACGAGCGTTTACAAAGACACATTTTTGTATAATTATAGAATTACAATAAAGTAAACATAAGTACATTACATTATTTTGTAAACTTATTGAAACCGATAAAGTTAAACAATTTAAAAAAAAATTACGTATAAAGGAAGTCTTCGGTCGAAGTAACGAGACGTCGAATGCAACAGTACTTAATTGCAAGAACCGGAAATTATCAATTGCTGGACAATATTATGTTAAGAAGACCAAGTAAAGGTGAGATAAACTTCAGCAATTGCAATTCCATTTATTTATTTATCATTGTGTTATAAACAAAATCACAGTTTTACTTATGCCCTTTTCTTTAAACTTCTTTGAGATTCCTTCGGCTGCCACTATCTAAAATAGTTTATATTATATAAACTAAAACAAACTGCAGTGGACATAATTTTAAGTAAAGCAACTTTAAAAAATTATGTATACACAAAAACTTATAAAAAGTATTAGTGATTAATACAATATTATAAATAATAACTAGATTTAGTCATTGAAAAACGATACATTATAAATCCGTTAATTCCTGACACATCTTTCGCCTCATCAACACGTGTAAATTTACCTACAGATTTGCTCGATTTATGAAGATTGACATGTGTCACATCTACAAAAAATACTATATCGATCGTCTGTTGCTTACAAATTCACTCGTTTTGTTTGATCGCACTTGCGACGGGCGAATCGAGTTATTTAACTCGATTAACTCGAGTTACTCTCACGAGTCAACTCGAGCTACTTTTTTATGATCGACGAACCGAATACTTCATTCATACAGCGCATCGGCTACTCGTCACACTCGGTCGGTTTCGGCGAACTTCGGAGCACGCTCGAGTCGCGGTCGGTCGGTCGATCGTGCCCGACTCGGTGAATCGTCAGTACGGGTACATAATGAATATACGTTTTTCAGCTCGAGTGACTCGAGTTGAAAAAAATGCAATTCGTCCCGTCGTTAGATTACATAAGGGTTATCTTGACCTGTAGACCTATCAAGACAATGCGCGACTTGCGCGAGAGCGACATAAAGCGGGATATTTCTATGCGGGAATAGCGGTATCATGCGCTTTTCGTCGCTTTTGCGCAAGTCGCGCCCTGTTGTACGGGCGTCCCTTTCGATATCCTCCATTTGGTCAAAAACCAAGCGTCAATACGCACGTACAAAAAGCAGGTCATGTGTGGGATGATGAAAGCAGGTCTTGCAGGCTTAGCATTAAAACAAATAGACAATAATAGCGAGTGTCGAGAAACCTCTCTTAATAACGCACACACTCAACACAGCCCCGCACTAGGGAAACCCTGTGTCGCGGGTGCCATGGACACACACATAGACAACCACAAATTACACCTCTCTTATGTCCACAAACTATCAGTGAGGTGCAGAAAAGTACATTAACTTAAATTGGAAGTGACACATATAAAGTGGACAATACCTCCCTGCATTATTCCATTGTATTTTGTTCTATATTTACTATGATAGTGATTTAGAAAAGTGTTTTAATTGTTTGTAAAAATATAACTGTTTTGTTTTTATTATTAATCATACCGGTATCATCCATTCTACGTGTTACTTGACGTTTTATGCAAATATACACTGCCTTTTACGATCTCTGATCATTAGCTATGATACTGTCCTATACTTTATCAAAGTAAAATACGAGTAAGCATGTTACTTAATAAAGCATTAAAGGTAATGAATGGCACATTTGAGTAATTTGGACACAACGCGCCTGTACCATATGTGGTAACTCGCGGTACGTCATTTTTGAGAATAATTTGACAGCTAAGCCTGCTGGACATATACACATACTTTAGTTACTATAGAAAAAGTTTTAGCAAGCGATATTTATAATAAACGATATCACTCCTTATTTATGCTCATTTTTTTCCTGCCAAACAACCACACCCATTACCTGATCTTGTTCTTTCTTGTAAGACTACCGAGCGGATTTCACTTCAGGGCACTCAATTCCCAGAACACCTAGACCGGAAACGATTTAGAAAAGTTAATTCCCAAATTGGTCCTACCGGGAATTGAACCCACAGTATAAACCGTCGGGCCACATAGGTCCTTAAAAATGATATTATGTTAATACAAGGAAATGATCATTTTAAAAACAAAAAACCGATTATAAATTCATTGTTTTGGCCGGGGCCTAAGCTCGGATTACATTGCTGCGGAACGGATTGGAAGTGTAACGAAATTGAACATAGCATAATGACCTGTATGACAATTGCGTAACGTACAAACTAGATACGATGTGGTAGCTGCGAAAATACCTAAAACTGCGGGAAAATTCGTCGGAAGACGAGCGACTTTTTTTTGCTTGTATCCAGTTTGTACGTTACACAATAGAAGTAGAGTTCATTATACTATGGTTACAAAAATCCGCTTCCATTCCCTTTCGCGGCAATGTAAATTGACCCTTAATTATGAGTTGATTCTTCGTTCATTAATTTGCACATAATCAAAGATAACCGATTTGCAAGTTATTAGCAAACAAACATATCGACACCTCCTACGTAAACTATGGTATGTCGAAATTATCAAGTTTACAGGGGTTTCTTATTTCAGTGAATTCAGAACTTTAAAAGGTTGCATAACACGTGACTTTAGCATTTCTCAGTTTTATTCGGCAAACTCGTTACTCACATAGAGTATTATAAAATCCTAGATATCCGTTAAATGATGTATTAGATGATCACTCTACGTGAGTAACGAGCTTTGCCGAATAAAACGGAGAACTTTAAAACGCTCCCCTGTACTTGGCAACATGGCAATTCCGACATACGATACTTTACGTAGGAGGCGTCGAAAATATATTATATTTTAATTCATTTAAAAATGGACGTTAATAGATCATGCACTAGAGTGTAAATATTGTAAACGATGTAGATTCAATTTTGATATTAAAAAGTAATCAGAAAATATAATCTTATATACATCGAAATAGCGCTCAACTTCTGAAAATTCAGACCGAAAACTTCCAATTTCTGTCAAATAAAAACTACTAAAAAATAATATTATTATACTCTATGATTTCTCGAATTTTATAGGTATTCTAAAGTCTTTTTCCCTTATAAACCTCCCGTCGTGACATTGCCGTAAACGTGGAGGGTCGTGTATATGTCGTCCTCTAAATATAGATATATAATCTCTACCGTCAACTCCTTTGTACGTTATTACGTCAGCACGACAACCATGTACGTCTCTTGAAGAACAATACCACTGCTTTTTCCCATGAGCTTGATGGTTCTTCATATAAAACGTGAAGCCGTTTAGGATTAAAAGACCGGCTCCTGTACGCCCTGGTATAAATTGAGCGGGGACAGCTGAGGAATAACCAGAAAAACCAGATTAATTACCTGTTTGTTGGAGGTAAATTAAACTACAATACCTATTTTAAAATGGTTTATTTATAATACCTGTTCCAGAAGCATACGAGTTCCCTGAAAAACTTCTCGATTTCGCAGAAAGTTTTTGAGGAAACTTGTTCGCGTTTTGTCAAACGCGACCATAAAATTTCGGGGCAGGAATTTAGGATTAGGAAGGGCAAATAATTAGACCAGACGATCCCCATATCTTTATTTCTGTTTTATCTTTAATTCTTTTCTCTTTTCTCCCAAATCTTTATTTACAAAAAAAAGGTTTTACAATTATCGAAATAGTTTAAAAGAAAATTAAAATACATAAATAAGAAACAAAAATACAATCGCGAACAAGAAATACTTCGTAAATTTTACGAAGTTATGTAATGGCACCATGGTTATAAAACCAAAATTAAAAATATTAAGAAGAGTTTCCAAACCCTGAAAGGCAGATGTTTATAAATATTCCAATGTTAAAATACCCACTACGAAATTTCTCAAAATCTTGGTATAAGATCATAGGTAATGGAACAAAATATCTATGCAAAAACCCTGTGCTTTCTTCAGAATAAAAATGTAACATTCTAAAAGTTATATACATACATTTATAATATTCATTCAAAATATGAAGATCCAACATAGGTACAAGGTGAATCTGTTACACCTTCTCGATCAAAAGAAATTCCTTGTACTGCGCAATAATATACCCTACATACATACATTTATCACTATTTGAAATGTATAAACCGTCCATGTAGTTTGTGCAAAAACACGCATAATTAACGTTCTATACCACTTGAACTGCAGATATTTGAGTGCGGTGACTTCATTTTCCAGGATCTATGCCATCAAGTATGTCATGTAACGCTTCTAGATAACAATCTATTGAATCATTCAAAAGCAACCTCCTACTTAGATCCACCTAATTACATGATATATTAATCATACACAAACGAATTTAAATACCGCAAATTCGTACCAAACATACATACATTTAGAGTTGTTCCTAATCAAAAACAATTCCATCTACTTAACACCATATAAATAACAAAATAGTTATCCACAGACCTCTCAAAAGAGTACCTTTCGTTCTCGTGACTATGTACCACACCTACTTAGATTTTTAAAATAATTTAAACTCATATTTGTTTAATATATACGTCAATCTGAAACTTTTATCTGCTTGTAATCACAAAGACTGATTGCGAGATTAAGGGCAAATAAACACTCTCTAACATGTCTCCGAGAGTAGTCAACAGATCTTTGATTTTAGATTGATTCTCTATTTACTTCAGTCCCTTCATGCAAGCTATTTATATAGTCATTAGATAATAGGCATTAAAACTAACTATAGTTAATGATTATAGGTAATACATTTCACCCAGCAGCAGTTACCATAAACGGCCTACTTCCAAAGAAGGAACCACTACCTTCCTATTTGTAAGTTTCATGTCTTCTACCCTTAACTGAGTGTTACCTAATATTTATGAAGTTTATGTTTAACCCACTTATGCTCCGATGCTGGGCGTGGGTCTCCTCTATTGAGAGGGTTTAGGCTGCACATCAACTGTTCAGAAGTTTATTTTAATTCCAAATTTGACAAACACACCAATTGCCTGGACTGCCTAGTTTGACTAGGGAATTCCCTGCACTACGAGTACCAGAGCAACAGAACTGACTTTGGGGCACTATTGGAACACCCAAAACCAATTTAGAAAAGGTCTTTCACCAATTTGGTCCAATGGAGATCGAACCCGGGATCTCTGCATCCAGCACCCTCAATGCAAACTGTTAGGCCACCGAGGTCATCATAATCAGAATACATTAATCTATAACTAAAATCTCAGTACAGATTGCTAAAAACCACTCTCAAAAATTTGTGGAATTACGTCTATTTGCCAAGTTTCATTGAAATCGGTTACCGGAAAGGCCGCGAAACCGGATTCATCCCATAGTTTGCCACCCTAGGAGGAAGAATATTTTTTTCAAATTGAAATAGGACCACTACTGAAGTACCCTCTTTCCAACAAAAAAAAAAAAAGAATCATCAAATTCATGTAACACACATAAAAAAAACCTCCTCCTTTTTAAGTCAGTTCAAAAGTCTAATTACTTTAAGTCAATACTACATGTAATGTTTATTTACTTTAAGTACATACATACATAACACTGTTATATAGTTAAGGATGCAATTAACATTAACATTTACCCTTATTATTAATAAACAAAACTGGCAAATAATATCCATTTTTGTAACTTTAATATTAAAGAAATCGGTTTCAATAGTTTTTTGTGAGTCATTCAGTAGTTTTTGTTAAACAATTGGTGCAACTATAACATTAAATACAGGTCACTTCATTTACAGAAGTGGTACAAGTTGTTTTTACTTTGCAGCAGTTTTGTCAGTAATTGCATTCAGCAGTTTTAAAGAACAATTATTGTAATTGGTTAATCATGGTATAGAGATCCATTCAGTAGTTTTATTTCAACACCTAAGTAAATGCTAATACTAGAACTGAAATTATGTACTGAAATTTCAGAAAACTAACGTAATTAAGCATAAGAACAATGTAAATACCTACAAATAGATTTAATTTCATACCTTTGTCAACATCATAACAGCCGAACCATGGACCGTAAATGATACATTGAGTAAAGTCCATATTATTAAAAACATACAAGCCTGCATTAACATATAATTTGTCAACATGAATCTATAAAATAATAGGATCATTTGCACAGCTACCTACTTAGATATGTAAAATATAATATGAAACGCATAGATTTTTTTATATATAAAAGCTGGAACTCATTACGTCCAATTTCGCTCACCTTTGCAATGAACAGTGGTAAATTAAGTGACAAAATGTCACTTTAAATATGACTGTACATAACTTTAATTCTCGCAATTATTGAGCAATAACCCTTGGTATAAAAATGGTAACCATTATGAGATTACAGTCCAAACTGATATGTTTTTAGTTGCATGGGTATGTGGCTAATACCGTTTCTAAGCACCCATACTAATGATAAATCTATTGGTATCCATATCTCTATCTAACAACAGTTGTGATCAGGTTACCTGACCATTTATTACACTTAATGTAATTGATGACACAGGTGCTGGCACTTCACATTTTGTTTTTACTTTACCATCATCAATTAAAATATTAAATATTTATCAAACACATTATTGTGACAGAGAAGGTGTACTGGAGAATGGGAATGAGAGTGTCTCAACTTAGTCTCCAATATGGAATCCGAAAAATGTATCGCTGCATATTGTTCCATTGACCTTGACCTTGTACAACGTCAAAAGTATTTTACGCACTTTTGTATTTTACATAACACAATAATGATTGTACATTTACAGTACTACATACATATCATAGTTGAAGTAAAGATTTTGTACTAGTAAAAATATTATTACTTTCACATATGAATCAGACTTTTAGCATGTCTACAAGTCTAATATAAACATAAAAAGTCAGCAGGGGTATTATAACACTAAAATATCGAGTAAATTCGAGAGTATTTCCCAAAACAACTGCCTTCACTCAACAATAACAAACATGTTTTGGGTGACATTAAATGTGCCATAGGATGCTTATCAAACTAAATTTTTGGTTGGAATCCCTTCAGTAGAAAACTTACTCGCTATTACTCACCGAACCGCAGACTTTTTAACATATCAAGACCGCCAGGGGCCCTTATAACAGCAATAAAGCGGGAACATAAACTAACCTTAAAACACACAACACTTTGCACTTGGACACTGCACTTTCAAAACTCTACAGAACCGAAATAGACAAATATAACTAAGAGCACTTGCACTTTAATGATTTAACAACAATTTACTAGAAAATAACGCACAAAACACTACAAAACATTTTTGACACCTTTTTGTTAAAAGGATTATCTCATACATTATGTGAATATTTCGCGTAAGGATCACGACCGCGGCGTTGCTAAATAAAAATTGTATCGCGATTTACTCGATCTCGATGCGTTTCGCGAAAATATCGTAATTTGCGGTGTAAAAACAATAATAATTCAGCATCGAGAGAGTTTATTTTGTTTGACGTTTATGAAGTGCCATTCACGGCCAAACGGTGCGTTTTTGCGTCTCATATTACTTCTACCCATACTACACCGACTCTTTATAGAAAACAAGACCGTCTAACAAGTCAATGTAAATGTGTTGGTGTCATTAATTATTGTTATTTTGTAGAAAAAATATGCGTTTTAACGTATTTTTTTTATGTCGGCACAAAAATCAGCCATACCGCCTAGTTTTCTGCCAAGGAATACTACAAATGTGAGTAAATGCCAGTCCATCCATGCCTGGTTATGTTTTTAGTATCGAGCGCTTTCATAATATTGACACCCCATTCAAAATTCAGAATCTCCACTTGAGGTTACCTATATTGTTGATGCACTTGACTGTTATTGCTTTTTCTTTTAATTCCTATTATGTTCAATCAATATTTAAGTACTTCTTGGAATTGGCGTCGTAACACATTAAGCGTACTTTGAAAATTGTAGACATTATTGCTTGTCAACTCTACTCTATTCTACTTGAAGTAACCTACATATTTAGTTTCTTGACTTTTCTTGCTTTTTCTTTTATTTCTTTTTGTAAGCTTAATCTCTCTATTAGTAGGTTGGTATGTATCTTTTGTACGCAGATTTGCTCACTAACTCGTAATTATAATTTCATGAAATTAAGGACATGATAATGCGACCATCTGCCTACCATAGAACTTTCTAGACTCACTTATTGTCTAATATGTACGTACCTATTTTGTGAAGTGTTCATGGTAAAAGTAAGCAAAAGATGAAGAGAAGCGTTTTGTACTTTGTGTGTTTCATTTGTAATCATGAAGTGTTAAGTTGGTTTTAATAGATTTTCAGATTTTCACGAACTTGGAGAACCATGGACTAATTTTACGAAACATGCACTATAAGTTCACGATAGAAATCTTAAGCACAGCTGTCTTAGTTGAAAATTCGACTTTAAATTATTTAAAAGACCGTTTTTATATCTGTTGTTGAATATACAGCATGGATGAATGTAGTATACGTATATCTAAAACCTAATAAAATAAATGATATAGCCATCTAGTGGCGAGTAGCAGAACTTTGAATATGCTGACCCATACACCTAGTTTTTTTATACGATGTGGAGTTCCAAAGTACTAAGTAGTATAAGTAAAACATGATAGATGGCGCAATATTTTTTTTTTAAATATTTCATTTAAATGTCAATAGATGACGCCTTTTATATGAAAGTATTAACAAGGCTAGATTATGTATTTTCAAGAATGTCCATATTCTCACATTTTTGGGTGAAACTTGTAAACTCAGAATAATAACGCATGTAAAATTGAAACTAACGTTTCCTGAGATTCTTTGATTAAAATTTCCGTTCGTTTGTACATACAGAATGTAAATGAAATTTTTGCTAATTGGACATAGCATTGACAAAACTAAAAACATTCACAGTAAGTAAATCTTGATGTTCCACGTAACGATTGTCTCAAAGATATAAAATATATAAAAACCTGACATACTTATAAATTAGAAAGTAAGCATAATTTTATTTATTCAAATCCTTCGTTACCCATTCTGTGCTAATTTTACATTTCTCAGCGAATTCGCAAGACAGCAAAGACTGCTAATTTTCTTTTCTGCTATTTTACAGATCGTTCGCATAATAGGTACCCTACGAATTTTCTAGAACTCTGGTTGTTATTGGAACCTCCAATTAAAAAATTTAGGCGTTCCTATCTAGTTCAAGGTTCCTTTGGCATCTATTTATAGTTTTCTGTTCAATAAAAGTGGAACAAATTCTTGAATATAATATATATATATATATATATATATTATACCGCTGCCGCCGTAAGTTGAAATGGGCGTATGTGACAAAACTCAAAACCGAGAAAATAATGTAAAAGAAATGAAATTGAAAAATTCGATTTTTCTCTTGCGGTAACTTCATACCAAAATCACCTATATCACCTAGGAAAAAATAAAAATAGCGACAGATTGGCGTGATCACGGCAGTATTAATAACAAAGTATCTGAAACTCTTCTGAAATATCCACTACTCTTGTTCCGTTTGTTTGTAATAGATGTAATTAAAATATGTTTTCATTCTGAAACTAATTAAATTAATAATCTTTGAAAGACGCCATTATCAAAATCAACTGCAGCAAAACTTTTTAGTAATTAATTCATAATTAATTATTTGTAAAAATACACAACACGACTGGTAATAAAATAAGTTTCATTGTGTCCGACTAAACATTAGAGGCATATTTATAGTAGGTACATACATTTACTCACATACATTTCAATAATGAAAGTTACATTATAATATCATATAAGAGCGTGCACACGCGAATTTAGTAAGTTAGTCAGTATCTAATTTAAATGTGGTGATAGTTATTAATGTAAATTTTAATAATAATAATGTAAAATGTATCTAGATGTCAAAATAACAAAAGAGAGAGAGAAAAAAGGTTGCCTCAATAAACAGGGAGGATAAATTTTAATAGCTGCTATTCTGTCGTAGGTGGTTTCTCATGGAAGGTATTCTTCAGATGGTTTTCCCTAGATGATTCCAGCAAATGGTTTATTCTGAGCTCATCAGACGAGATTGTGCTTAAAAGCTTGTCTAAATGCATAACAAAAAGTGAAGGCAGTAATTGAATAATATTTTCAAACTCCATAGTAATTATCATAATCATTCATTTACTTGCGAAAACACACGTTGTGTGGAAGTTGCCATCATACATCTTCCGACCGCGAACTAAAACAAAAGTGACAAAATATTTTTTTGAGATGTCATAAAAAACCATAACCCAGTTTTAGAATATTGAAATTGTTTAATAATATTTCAGCTACGCGTCGTTAGGGTAAGTAACGATACGTCGAACAGGTTAACTAATTTGAACTGTTTTTAAAATAGAATTTTGTACTCTATCTTTTGCTATTTAAAACTAATATTTTACCATTTATCACTTAACTGCGTTTTAGTTAGGGGACGGCAGACATAATCTCAGTACAGAATTACATCTATTTGCCGTGCGCGAAACCGGATCAATACCCTAGTTTGAAACCTTAGAGGTGGAATATTTTCTCCATATTTAAATGGGATCACTGCTAAGATTCCCAAATTATCACCGGAGTTATCGCGTAACATGCATACAAAAAGAAAACACACAGTCGAACTGAGAATCTCTTCTTTTTAAAAATAAATATAGTTTCACTGTATCCGGCTAATCGTTAGGCGTTCAAACATATTGAAGTATATTATATACTTATACTCACATGCAGTTCAACGAGTTCAAGAGACTAAACCGTGTAAAGGTTATTTTTTTATAAAATTATATCACATGTTATTGTGCACGCGCACACATGGATTTATTCAGTCAGTAATTTAGACGTGGTGATAGTTATACCAGTAAATTTCATGATAAGAATTATAAATATCGACACTGGAAAGGTGAAACGTCTAAAGTGCATATGGTAAATATTATAGGAGAGAGAGTATTTTTTGTAAGAAAATGTAATAACTCTATTTATTATATGGAAAAACTGAAACTTTCTAGTACCGATGCGGGACTGCGAATGATTTCGATATTCGACTTGTTAGTAATTAATTACTAATTATGTCATTCGAATGACAAATTAGTAACCTACTCATTTTGTATTCGAGTGATCTGAATGATCGTTCATTTCTAATTAGTAATTACTAATCCATAGACTTTTTCCTTAGCCCTCTCACACATATGGTAAATACCGTAAATGTGACGGGGACAAGGACATATTGACATGGACGTGGTGAATGATCGGTGGAGTTCCGAGTGGTTTGGACGTGATATTCATTCGACTTGTGCACCCGATCGAATGACAGGGGCATTCGGTATCGGTAATCATTCGACTCGAGTCGAATGATTGTGTTTGGATTCGACTTGGTGATTAATTTGCCCATTCGAATAATCAGTAGGTATTAGTAACATTCAAAGTCGCGCATCGCTACTCTCTAGAAATATAGACTTACTTTCTAGTAATAATATTATCTGATTGACCTTGCCCGTTGTGTGACGGTAATACATTTTATTAGAGTAGTTGGTCGTCATCAGACTTCGATGCCGGAACATATAAGGATGCGACGGAAGATCAGCGTCAGTCTCCTGACTGGCATTACGCTGAGTCGCAGCCTTTTCATGATTTTTATGTATTAATTTTAATTTTTTTTACTGTTTATATTTAGTTACAATTATATCCTAAGTACTTTTATTTCTAAATTTAATAATTTTAATTTTTCTGTTTCTAAATTTACATGTGTTTATTGATGTGTTGTAAGCCGTGAATAAATCCTTTTCTAATATTTTTCTATTCTATCAGCGCAATAACCAGTCGATATTTTGTAATATCGAAATGCGAAGCATTTCATCCACTTGCATTAAGGATATATCACTACAACAACACTTATGTTACACAATTTACGGGCCGGTTATAACATCTGTTGTGGTTATATATTGCTCTTCAGTCACATGATTCATCTGCAGGTGTCCGAGTAGAGTAAACTGCTCACCGTTAGAATACAGCTCCGTATACTAGGTGCGAAGACAGATATATGATTCGCGTGTCTTATGGTCTTATTCATAAAGTTAAAATGTTCTAGAATATTATCATGAGGTGTTATTTAATATTGGAGTGTAGTATCCGGAAATATTATTTAATATTTCACTATAATATACTCGAATACTTAAATGATAAAAATTGCCACCAAAACTTAGGTAGAGGAAACTAATTTGAAAATTACCTAATTCTCGTGTAGCTGGGCACGTGTAGGTACATTAATAATTAGAATTTGTAGCAACGTTATATCTCAAGATTCAGTTTATTTTAGTAATAACAAGTGGGACCAACAAGCCGTGGGCCTATTGGTAAGCGACACGCCCATTCATAACAGCTGCAGTGACACTCAGAAGTTTAAATCGCAAAGATCTGAGGGGCATTGCCACTGCGCCCGTCACCCTGTGACATACGTTGACAAGTCCCATGTGCCTGTAATCTTACCAGCACCCTTACCCTTCAAAACTGGAACACAGTAATGCTGACATTACTGCTTGGCGGCAGAAATAGGTCTGCCACCTTACCTACTTCCATGGACAAACTCACAAGGAACTCTACTGTTACTTAATAACTGCCTCCGTGGCCTAAAGGTTACCATGCCAGACTGCCACGCCGATGTTCGATTCCCGGACCGGAAGAAATATTTGTATGGCGTGCATTTATTTCTCTCGTGAGGTTGCGCGAATTTGTGGTTGTCTATGTGTGTGTCCATGGCACCCGCGACATAGGGTTTTCCTAGTGAGGGGCTATGTTAAGTGTGTGCGTTATTATTACTAGTTCCCTAATTTTGATTTCTTGATGCGTCACGACATTAGCATAGCATTCCATTCCGTAGCACACGCGAGACTATTAGAGTATGCAAAAAAGATATGGTGAACATTTAAAAATTTTCAATACCCAAACATGAATCTTGGTAGGTTTACCGCAACTTAATAAACATTAAAATTAAGATAAAATGTTCGAAATAAAATAAACTTCTGTCTAATATGAAATATTTTATTTCATGTATTTTTATATTCCCTGCCTGCGGACTTATTTCCCGAATGCTGTAACTTAGATCTCTTCATCGGAGGCATAGGCATTATTTAGGTGTACATTCTACATGGTCGACCTCATCAACACTTTCCATCAGATAAGAAGAAGATCAAATGTGTATAAAAAAATAAAAACTTCGAATAAACATTCATATTACATTACACCATGTAACATTATTTTTTCTGGGCTCTCTGTGTCATTTCGTATAATTGGTTCTATCATAAAAACAAGAAAAAACTTTATTTCCCTGCATACACGAAAACGTACAAAATTTTCTCTTTAGTTGAAGACAAAATGAGAACAAACAATATATTTCAAATCAATAGTATATTTCAACAAAATTCTAGAAATTGACAACAAAGAACCTAGAAATGTGTACTTTTGCGAGATTATGTAAATAACAAACAAGCAATGTGTTGTAAATAGGCAGCTGGCTGTGTAAATAAATACCACTAGTCACAAAAATACGATTTCAGGTGCATAGATTCTCTTTTCTACATTTTTTTTAGAATACGTATTCTATTCTATTTTGAAGTTTCTGGCCTCTCTTGAAGAATTTTGCCAATGTGAAGTCAGTCGTGGGAGTTACACTTTAATATTTATTTTTATTTTTTATGATTAATTAATTAACACTGCTCTTTAGTCTATTCCGGCTTCTGGAACAAATACAAAACAACACGATATACCATCAATATAGGTATATATTTAAGTTTATTAGTACTAATAAAATCAGATATAAATTCTACGAGGGGATTTGTAAAAACAGATAATAGAAACTTGATATTTACGGGACGAGTAATAGAAGGTGGCAGACTATCATAAATGGAACATGTTCTGGTGGGGCAGCTGAAAAATATCTATATAGTGTGAGGTGCCTTCATCCAGGCCACATTCACAAATTCAGCTATTTATAATACGTGCTCGCTGGTCAGTTAAACAGAAACTAATATTGTCACACCCGAGGGTCGATATCTGTACGAATACTGCTAAATTAGTAATACTCGACCAACTTAATACACGCGTGTTTCTAAAGAAGTTTCATATTTCATATTGTCTTTTGATTTAGTCGAATATTAAATTTGTTACATGGTGTTATCATTCTTATTATTAATTATTTTTATTTCTTTATATTAATTATAATTTTATTTTAATATATAACATTATAAGAAAACTATCGTGCCGTATCATATTCGTTTAACAAGAAAACATCTATGCTGGTTTTCTATCAACGTTAGTTAGTTTAGGTGTTGAGAACAGAGAGGCCTATTCGTATCTCTACAAAACAATAAATCTATAACGTAGGTACGTAGGCGTTCATTAATACCCCCGGCAATGTCCATTTACTGGTTTTGCGGTATGTGGTTCATGTATGTACATCTGAACATTGTGTTCACTGGATCAAAATTGCATTAGGCACTTTGTATTGTGGTATTAGTACCGTTACGGAACTAAATTTCGTATTTAGAATGTACTGTAGGTATGTTTATGTATTTATAAGTTTATGTGAGGTGTTTTGCCAACGCCGGCAAAGTATTAGATCCCACTGCGGGCATATGCCTTCTCTAAGTAGAAAATTAAGGCTGTATTAAGGCGATACAGTCTGTGACAATGCTAATCTCTTTCATCGTCATCCCGCTATTTTGTCATCCTCTTTTCTGGTTCTTGGCCCCATATTTTTAAATTTAAATCGTTCTCGAATTCGCTTTCTCTTCACTATTATTGTTTTTTTTTTATCCGTCGTCTATACCATCAAAATTTTTGAAACAAGAGGACGTGCCCGCAAAGCACAAATCACCTTCATTTCATGTCGATTACTATTAAAGAAGGATGGCGACATCCCGTGTATTTTGTGACCCAGTGTTTTTTGACGATGTGCATTAAAGAGGCTCATCAATACTTGTGATTCATTATCGAAGCATCAAAAAAGCTAATTGAGTACAGCCTGCAGAAGCTGGGGTTATAAACTTGACATAGGTTATATTATAACATTGTCTTGTACACTGAGCGGCACGGAATCTTGGCCAAGCACTAATCTCGCGTTTGCAAAAGTTTTAAGTGTTTCTAATAAGTACTTCTCATGAAGGTGTGTAGAAAAAATGTTTACCCTCATTTCAAGAGGGCAATTAATTATTTTTGAGTGCACTGTCACACAATTTTTAAGTTTTAGTTGAATCGGGTCATTTGGGCAATAAGGTTGTGGGATAAAAGTTTAAGGTTTGCAAAGTGTACTGTTAAGTTACCGACGTCTAGTGTTTTTGAGTGTTTAATACCATATTTAAAAGAGAAAATTTGTCAATAAAAATGCCCTTAACACCAACCCAAGTTGCACAGGCCGTAACTTTAATTGACCAAGGGCTGTCACAACGTGAAGTGGCTATCATTCTGAATGTGCCACGTTCTTCAATGCAGTATGCCTTAAAACGATACCAGGAGACAGGCCACTATACTCGCAGACCAGGCAGTGGTGGTGTTAGGTGCACATCGGCTCGGGATGACCGTTTCATTGTTCTGGAAATTTTGAGAAACCGCAACCTTACCGCTGTAGAAATTCGCAATCGGCTCCAAATCGCGAGACAAGTAAATGTCAGCGAGCGTACCGTGAGAAGACGTATGGAAGAAGTTAATTTAAAAGCTCGTAGGCCAGCAAGAGGTCCAGAACTTCTCAGACAGCACCGAGTAGCTCGACTTAGGTTTGCACGGGAACATGCTAACTGGACACATGATCAATGGGCTACAGTTCTATTTACAGATGAGTGCAGAATAGCTGTACGTGCTCCAGATGGCCGAGAACGAGTGTGGAGAAAAAGAGGTGAACGGTTTCTACCCATTACCACCACACAAACCGTCAGCTTTCACGGGGGCTCCATAATGGTATGGGGAGGAATAAGTTCTGACGCTCGCACGGAGTTAGTGATTGTCGATAATCGGCTGACTGCCACACGATACATCGAGGAAATACTCCAGGATCATGTTATCGTGTATTCGGAGTTCATTGGACACGACCAATTTCTTTTAATGCATGATAATGCACGCCCGCACATCGCACGTTGTGTGAATGAATATCTTGAAGAGGTTGGTATTCAAAAATTGCAATGGCCAGCTCGTAGCCCGGACTTAAATCCAATAGAGCACATATGGGACACGCTTAAAAGGAAAGTAAAGTCCACTCCCAACCCGCCACAAACACTTAATGAGCTCCGAAATGCAGTTCTTGCCGCTTGGGAAAACATTCCTCAAATTGATGTCAGAAATATCATTCAAAGCATGCCAGATCGAATGCAGGCTGTAATTAGAGCAAGAGGAGGTAACACCAAGTACTAAAACGTATGAACATAAAGAAAGTTGGCTAAGTTTTAATTTTTCAATTTTTTAGAATTTCGTGTTTAAAAATCGTTTTTCTCGTAAAAGTGTGTAATTTAAAAAAAACACTGTTTTTTGGTGTACAAACACTATAAAAGTGTAAAAAAACAAAAATAACGCATATTGAGTGTAACTAGACTTTATTTGGTAATAAAATAGTATTTTAATATAAGTTATCGCAAAATCCAAGTGTGGCCAAGTTTCCGTGCCGTTATTTCGCTTCAGATGTTTGTTCGTAGTAGCAGAAAACAACAAGCTTGTAGTTTGTTCCCAAAAATAATAAAAAACTTTCTAAATATTCCCGAATTTGCCAAATTCTGCAACGTTTAGTACAACGTTAATATGTTTTGCCGCAATGAAAATGAAAAAAAAAAAAATTAAAACAGTCCAAATGCCAGAAATCTGCCACAAATGGTCACACTTTTCTCAATCTTAGTATGACATTGACATTGGCAAGAGGTCTTGAAAACTACGCATAAACTAAAACGCAAAATTATACTAGCAGAGTCCATGGACGGTTCTTCGTTGAATTTATACTTATTGGGTCAGCTTTCGCCATCCTTCTTTATACAGTTATACAGGTCTTTTTGGGCTTTCCTTTTCCTCTTTTAACATTTTTTACAACAAATCTTGTCGACCGAGCCTTCTCAACTCTCACTTCGCGAAGGCAAGTCTACACCATCTGCCATCATCATCATAAACAACCTAATCGACATTTTTAGCGAAATTGAGTCATATACATGTCTGGAATCATCTGGATCTGGAATCGAAACAAGATCTACAACCCGTATAGGCAATTTTTTTAATATCTTATTAAGTTTCAGTTTTATTGTTAAGTAAAATCAGCGTTAATTTACATTTGTCAAAGAAAAAAAACTGTAGGCGCCCATATCTCGAAAGTTATCAAAATGTAAATGCGTTATTTATGACAACGAGAGGACAGATTGGGACATAATTACAAAAAAATATTACAAAAATTACCTAAACGCAAATACGTTATTAATGACAGCCATGCTGGCCTAATGCGTGTTATGGACTTCATAGCACTACAGTTAGTTATTATTATTTTTTTATAAGACTAAGTACGGGACGAACAAGTCGCCTACTTGGTGGTACGTGTGGCGTGTGCCTGTCCATAACCGTTGCAGTACCACTCAGTGCTTTAAATCACAAAGATCTGAAAGGGTATTGACACTGCGCCCGTAACCCTAAGATACAAGTTGACAAGTTCCATGTATCTGTGATTTCACGAGCACCCTTATTTACCCTTCAAAACTGGAACATTACTGCTTGGAGGCACAAATAGGTAAAATGGCAGTACTTCCCTAAGTTTACTTTTATTATTTATAAAAATCGAGCGATATTGAATGAATGAATTAATTAATCACTAACCTATCAACAATGGTAGTCGTAATAGTTTTTTTTATTATAATATTTACGGAAAACTACACGCCTGTCCATAACAGTTGCAGTGCCACTCAAAGCTTTAAATCGCAAAGATCTGAGGGACACTGCCACCGCGTCCGTCACCCTGAGACATACGTTGACAAGTCCCATGTGCCTGTAATCTTACCAGCACCCTTACCCTTCAAAACCGGAACACAGTAATGCTCACATTACTGCTTGGCGGCAGAAATAGGTAAGGTGGCAGTACTTCCTTGGAAGAACTCTTTCACAAGGTGCTCTACTGCTACTAGATTAGCTCTGCTGCTGCTAGTTTGTTCGAAGGTCAATAGAATGAATTAAATATTCGGCCATTTTTCGGCCAAGATTGCTTTAACAAACAGAGGCAACTCCACACAAGACTCACCTTGCAATCCAGTGGATTCTCACTACTAAGTATACACATTACGACTCGATTTTTACTCGACTCGACTCGAAAATCGTGCATATGACACGTAACGATTTTTTGTATCGAGTTATTTTAATGCAATTTGCAAGTGAATCGATGCAATAGAAAGGTAAATCGAATCGTCTAGATCAGACTCTATTTCCAACAAATATTTATATGAAATAATTTTTGACCGGGTTAAAACCGTGGCATTTGCCCATCTCTGGTCGTACTGCACTGTTACAGACAGGCGTGTTGCTTACCACACACGCCTTCATCGTCCCGTCACTTGACAACATAAAAAAAAAACATGTTCATATAGAAATTACGTTTAGTGTTGCATAAATAAAATAACTGTAATAGTTATCTATACTCTTGAGTTTAGTTACGGTATAGATATGTACTACTCAAACTAGTATTAAGACTTATGTTTTATACGGTTGGTAAACGTACGCATGATAAACAAACAATTTCGATACAACGTAATTTATATTCGAAAAAGGAACGGAAACTTGAGCAGGAATCAAAATTTTTTTATTAGCGTCGTAAATCCATTGTTGACAGGATTTTATTAGTCTTTACTTTACATAGGATTGTATCTAGAATTCCTATGGTTTTACGACAAGATGGAAATATAGAATTTACTCACAAAAACAAAAAAACAAACTCTATGTACTGAAAAGAAAAATAGGTAGACAGAGCATATTATCTATAAGAATGCCACGAAACAAAAAAGTTTTGTTTATAAAGTAACCATAACACACGGCTCTGTCAGAAAAATGGGTAAATGGTTTATGACACACAGATAGACATACATTGATACACAGACAAAGGATGTAAATTTATAACTCCTATTTTTTTATGTCTAGGGTTTAAAAAAAATTAAATCTACTCAGAAGACACGAAACAAAGATAAAAATAAGAAAATCAAACCACTACACGCAAGGCACAAACCATATTTGTAACTTTATTTAAAAAAAATCTATTTCAAAAGTTCGTGGAATTACATATATTTGCTAAGTTTTATTGACATCGGTTACCGGAAAGTGCTCGGGTACATTTCCTAGTTTGCCACACTTAGAGGTGGAATACTTTCTGAAAATTCGCTCTGGACCTTTTGTAGGGAAAAGTGTCGTTTTTATTTTGACTTTCAATTATTTTGTGAAATCTAGTTTAAAATGGAATAGGATAGTGCTATTGTGCCTTAATCGAAGATTAAAACGCGAAATTATACGAATCTCGAACTAAAATACCCCTATCGGCCCGTTCTAAGGAATCCCGAGTCAATCCAAGCACGCCGCCTCAAATTGCCTATCCTCTTTGTGGCGGCCATATTTACAGAAAAACTTATTTTTATGTTTTCGGCTAAAGGACATTGTTTCCATGGCCAGAAATAAATAAAAAAAAGAGAATACTTTCTTCAAATTTAAATGCCACTAATACTGAGGTATCCTCTTTCCAACAAAACAGAATCATCAAAATCGGTTCACAAACGGATTATTAATAAATATCACTAGATTTTTCTGCATGTAACGATTACAACAATAACAACGTCAACTAATTTATACGTTCCACTGCTGGGCTCGGATCTCGGGGACTGTGAACCTTGTTGTTCGGTTTCATCACGATGTTTTCCTTTTCCGAAAAGGTCATGGTAAATTTCAAATTAAATTTTGCATTCAAATTCCTAAAACTCAGAGGCGCGAGGCTAGATTCGAAAACACGGCCTCGGCTTGAGAAGCGGTAGGTCAAACCATAAGGCTACGACGGCTTTTTAATTTTATAACGCTTACAAAATCCCTATAGTCATTAAAATCTCCGTGTGACTTTCCGGTTTTCTTCAATCGTTACTGCTAGTTTTCTAAGTAGTGTATGCAAATTGGTGCTTCTGAATAAGATCAATTTTGGTTTATATTTCAATATATTGCATTGTAAACATGTTAAATAATAGTTTTGGGTCACAATTTATGTAGGATTAACATGTTGATTGATTAGTTTAATAATTCGGGTTACGGAAAGGGTCGATCGTTTCGATAATCCATAAACCCCGCTTCAAAATAGTGCCGAGTGGGTAATGTCAGAATATGGATATGATTAGAAAATGATTTAATTAGAACACTACAGAGCCGTTGTGAAGGAGTTCGTCTAGAGAAGTACCTTGTGTCTTAGGGCGACAGACGCAGTGGCAGTGACCCTCAGATCTTTGCGATTTAAAGTGTTATGAGTAGGTGTGTCGCTTATCCCGAGGCGCACGACTTGTTAGTCCCGTCCACGGAAGTGTGGTCTGTGGTCCCGTCGTTTGGTATCATAAAAAAGCACTTGTAAACGGTACTTTTCACTTATGTAAAAGTTACTGTAAATTCATGTAAAAGATAATGTAAACTCATGTAAAATATGCTGTAATCACACGGGAGAGGTTCTGTAATCACACGATAGAGGTTCAGTAATCACACGGGAGAGTTTCTATAATCACACAGGAGAGGTTCTGTAATCACAAGGTAGAGGTTCTGTAATCACACGGGCGAGGTTCTGTAATCACAAGGGAGAGATTCTGTAATCACATGGGAGAGGTTCTGTAATCAGAAGGGAGAGGTTCTGTAACCAAACGGAAGAGGTTCTGTAATCACACGGGAGAGGTTCTGTAATCACACGGGAGAGGTCCTGTAATCACAAGGGAGAGGTTCTGTAATCACACGGGAGAGGTTCTGTAATCACAAAGGAGAGGTTCTGTAATCACAAGGGAGAGGTTCTGTAATCGCAAGGGAGAGGTTCTGTAGTCATAAGGGAGAGGTTCCTCTACTTTAGGCTTAGGGTTGCGTTTTTGCAAACATCGTCGTAGGGAATCCTACGTGTCGTAGCCGGAGAAGATTCACAAGAATAACTTATCGTTTAATTTTAAATTCTTGCATAATTTTATAGCACAGTTTCCCCTTATTGAGAGGGGAAAGAAGCTAGAAATACTACGTAAGTGAACGTACAAAGCAATGTAATTTTTCCGCGTCAAACTTTTTACATTTACTTTCTCTTTAGAAGTAATCTTGGCTTTTGTTCAGGCCTAACAATCTCCGTTGCAATATTCTCTTAAAATAAAGTTAAGGTATTTTACGAGAATAAGGGTGAATGTATTTTTAGATGGAGTGGTATGGTACGGAGATTTCGCTGCTAATATATTTAAGGAATTTTAGTAACTCAACAAACGAGTTTAATTTTTTACTCGAATTGAATTGTTGGAAATGAAACAAGCTTTCAACGTCTACGACTGTTGTATACAGTCGCAGCACTAGCCAAATGAACTGTTACACAATTTTCAATTAATAAAAAAAAAATATTAAAACAGTGTTTAGCCAATCAAGAAACCGTGGGTCGCGGATGCCGTGGACACACACATGGACAACCACAAATTAGACCCAAACTCACGAGAGAAATAAATGTAGGCCATACAAATATTTCTCCCGGCTCGGGAATCGAACCTGGGACCTCTGCGTGGCAGTCCCGCATGGTAACCTTTCGGCCACAGAGGCAGTTAAGAGTTAGCAGTACCTTATGAATTTTTCTATTGCTTATGTTCTTTGTTTTTATTTTTAACGGATTTTCTGCGCTGTGAGAAATTTTTGAAAGTTTTTCTATAGTCAACCAGGTACCTTTACAGATACCAAAGTTGGTAAGAGATGTAGCATTATAAATTGTAATACTGATTGTGATAAATATTGTTCATTTTACCACTATGATACTCATTTAATTTTGTGAAATTACTTTCGTAATACTGTTTCGTAATAATTATTTATACGAAGCTCGAATACAAAGAAAAATTCCTAGGACTCGAACTATATCTGTGCCAAACCATGGCCACTCTACGAACTGAGCTACAGGTTGAGTCAGCAGGCCTTACGAATTTCTTTAAGTTACGGATCTTTTGTATTGGTTTTTATAGGCGTTTATCGCCATAAGCTACACCTGTGGCAGGTCTATGAGGCTTCTCACTCAGCCGGTATTTAGTGGCTCTGGTTTGGCACACCTGCGTCTTCGAGTCATGTCAGGTCAAAGGAATTTTAGTTTCTGTTCGGTCTTTGCAATTATAACAAACTAGTGGAGTAATTTCACAAACAATAAAAGCAATATTATCATTATAATATTCAATAAAAATAAAACTAAAATACTGTTTTTAAGTACTCTGCGGTCTGTAAATATACAAATTTTATTAGAGCATAACATCTTGTACACACCCATGTTATTGTCCTTTAATTATTAAATGATATGAAAAGCATTTTGAATTTGATAAAACATTCTTAAAATGGCCCAGTAACCCCTTAATGACACAAATAAGACAACCTGTATATTTACGGACCTTGTTTGGTCATCGTAGTAGACCTGTTTATGATAATACATTGATGGATATAAAAGGTCTCTATAAAATTGCCATTCCGGTCAGTTGACGTTACTGCATCATTTAATAGGGATCTCCTTAATTTTCCTTCCTTTAATTCTGTATAAGATAAGAATACATCATCCGGTTTCCACTAATAGACCCGTTTTTTCTTGCTCTGTTCAATATGGCTTTTCCCTGTGTTAAAGCCATAAATTCTATCAGCCCTGAAGGTAGGATACTCGGATTACACCCCAAGGAATACTTAACTTTATGATACTCTGTTCGACTTAGATATTTTATCTAAAAGAGTACATTGAAAGAATTTGTAGTCACTTGTAAACACGGTAGAAGATTTCATTAACGGACATTGATACCAGGAAGTTGGCAATCTGCCTAACCTTTAGCGGAAGTAGTTACCAGGCTTCTGGTCACCGGAAGTTTCAACGAGGCAAATTGAAAGCTCGTTAGCGAGGGTTCTTTCCAATGGCTCCAGGAAGTCAGCGTTTTTTTTTAAAATACAACAACTAACTGCAGTCTACAAACTCGCATCGTGGGTAGTATTTGATCTATAATGCGTAATGTTTCAGGAATATAAATGGTTTAATTTGTTTTAGATCAAAGACGTCATAACAACTTTACTGTAAGCCGAATGATGTGGTGGCACAAGTCGCACTTGGCGCACAAAAAGTGTCTGTCAAAAAATTAAAAGCAAAACAATTTTTATGAATTTCAACTCTATTTAAATATTTAGGCCCTCAGAGATTGTTTAAGACAGGTTTATTTATTTATTTATTATTTTTATAATACCAAGTGACGACACGAACGAGTTGTGGACCTGGTGGTAAGCGACACGCCTGTTCATAACAGTTGCAGTGCCACTCAGAGCTTTAAATCGCAAAGATCTGATGAGCACTGCCACTGCGCCCGTCACCCTGATATATTAGGTTGTCAAGTCCCATATGCCTGTAATTTCACCAGCACCGCTGACATTACTGCTTGGCGGCAGAAATAGGTAAGGTGGCAGTACTTCACTGGACGAACTCTTTCACAAGGAGTTCTACTGCAGCTATCACCACAATCATTTCAACATAAATTTTGCATCATAATAAATCTTCACAGTAGATATAGAAATGAAGCTCCAGTGACTGTTATAAATTACATTATAATATCTTTTCACTTAAAGTCCAAACAAAACAAAATCACGTTCTTTCTCTTTAAACATGTTTTTCACAATGGCGGGCGCCCGACAGTGTTCCGTTGACACTCCATTTTCTTATTTCGATAAAACTAATTCTTGATGAAGCAAAGTAAGTTTTATAACATAATAAAATAAATTAATGTTACGATTCGCTAATAATCAAAAATAGCGTTTCGAAGGCGTAATAACGACTGGTAAAGATATCAATCTCTGGACATCAGCGAGGTCATGATATTAACGACACATACGTGAGAGGGGATTATAAAAGGAGGTTTTAGGAGCAGTAGATAGGTCTCGTCTTGTGAAAGAGTTCTACCAGTGAAGTACTGCCACTTTGCCTATTTCTGACGCCAAGCAGTAGGTAATGTCACGATTAAGGGAGAGGTACCAAATTTTGAATACGTGCACAATACTGGATACTCCGCTATAATGAAAACTAAACAACACCATCTCTATATAAAAACTAAAACTACTCCGTCAATGTAAGTTACCAATATTTTGTTAGATGTCTGCGCCATTTTTGCCTTCAGTTCGCTGTCAACATTCAAAGTGTATTTTTCCTTTCGACGATTTTTTCAGATCTTGAATTCAGAACGCTATTAAAATACTTACTGTAAGTGATATTATATTTTGTGACAGTGTTATATACTAGCTAGGCGCATAGATAGAAACTTAGCGATGAAAAGTGAAGTTTTCGTAACCGATTATTGTACAAGTATGTAGTTACCTCAATATTTATCCACAACACTAGATATCCGATATTGGGGTACCTACAACATTGGCTGTATTGGCTGTATAGAGTCTTTCATATTTAAATGTTTAATTATTTGTTTAGATCGGGGATCATTAAAAAAGATGACCGTTTAGATTTTTTTGCCTACTGCTTTTGCAAATTTAAAAGGATCATTTAAATACATGCCCAATAGTATAACCCTGTACAGGATATCCATTATTAGGGTACATGCATTGACTTACAATTATATGGACGTCGGGTCCGCGCTAAAAAGTGTCCTCACTTGTAAGGCGCTAAAATCGTATACAGAGCGCGACACTCCGCTTTAGTCTTCATTTGTTCTACGGACAGCGCGATACTGCGATGACATAACAATTTAAATTTCGAATAGGTTGACTTGGGACATTTTTTTCGTGGTTTTTGTATTAGACCCGTCGTCCATTTATTTGTAAGTCAATGGGTACATGTGAAAACATCGTTGAGTTTTCTAATAAAAACAAAATAATTATATAAAAAATTAATGAACATAGATAGATATATAAGTTTAATTCATTTTCTTATGTGAAGTCTTTAGATAGATAATGACTGTGACTGCAATAAATATAATTTTTTAAATAATATATTAGTAGGAAATGAAACTATTTTTCATTAGGTTTAAGGGCCCGAAACGTCGGTTTGTTTGAAAAAACAAACTAAACAAACTATTTTTCCGGATTGAAAACAAATATTTCAATCCGGAAAAATAGTTTCATTTCCTATGTGTAACAATCGCGAAACCTAGGCCCATTTAGATGGAGAGAGTTTCTCGCACGCTTCGTGACGAAAACTCGTAGGCGATTATCGTAAGCAATAAT
>NW_020654878.1:5261709-5275657 GCF_003589595.1 Hyposmocoma kahamanoa | reverse complement strand
TTTTTTATTGCGACTCGACAAAATGACTGCACCGCGCCTGATGGAAAGTGCGAATACAGTCCAGAGATGAGAGTAACGGATGGAAAACTCAAATATCTTCACTCCGTCACTATCATTTTGCCGGTCTGGCCAAATGCACTGGATGTACACCAACTGATCCCTGAACGCGATTCGCAAAAGCGTTTCACTGTGGAGGGTTTTCCGCCGTGTGTACTGTGGTCGCTATCCAGTCGGCACAGAGCCTACCACAATGCTAAGCAGATGGACACTTGTGACGCCCTCGGTCGCCTCTTACGACCCCCACGGGCATGTATGGGGAGGCGACAATGTATTCTTAAGCCGTCGCCCCACGGCTAAAAATCGCCATAAGATTATCGTATCATAATGTTTACATTCAGGCAAGAACTAAAATCTCGCCTACGATTATGTCATACGAGATTCGCAAGCAACTTAATCGCCTCCTCGACTGTTTACACGGAGAAATATGTAGTAAGGAGATTCTTGCTTACGAGTTTTCGACTTGTCTAAACACGATTTTTTCAAGTTCATACGATTATCGTACAAATCGGTTCGAATCTTTTTGAGTTTTTTTTTTTCATTCTCGTTTCATTAATTCTTGTCTTAGAAAAGCAGTGATAATCAAAACACCCTCGCGCACTGCACTCGTGGTAGAAACGGCTGGCACAGAAACTCGAAATACGATTTTTGCTTTCGAGTTCTGTTTACACGGAGACGTTCAATATTGAAAGGCGAGGCGATTATCGCTCACGTGGACGGTCGATAATCGCAAATGTTTAAGGCCCATTTAGATGGGGAGAGTTTCTCGCACGCTTCGAGACGAAAACTCGTAGGCGATTCTCGTAAGCAATAATCGCCATAAGATTATCGTATCATAATGTTTACATTCAGGCAAGAACTAAAATCTCGCCTACGATTATGTCATACGAGACTCGTAAGCAACTTAATCGCCTCCTCGACTGTTTACACGGAGAAATATGTACTAAGGAGATTCTTGCTTACGAGTTTTCGACTTGTCTAAACACGATCTCGTATGACATTTTTTCAAGTTCATACGATTATCGTACAAATCGGGTCGAACCGTTTTGAGAGCGAGAATTGCCATTCGAGTTCAGTGATTACTGCGGTATTGACTATGGATATTATTATATCGAAATGACGCAAAAATCATTCAAATTTGGAACTGCTGATAATATTAAGTTCATTGCACTGTATAGAAATATAATTTTGATTTATCATTTTTTTTAAATTATATAACTACTGACACAAACAAAACTGACAATTATGATAAATTTATAGGGCGAGTGAGTGCGTGTGTGAGTGCGTGAGTGACTGAGTGAGTGAGTGAGTGCGTCCGCGCGTGCGTGCGCGCGGCCGTGCGTGCGTGCGTGCACGCGGGCGTGCGTGCGTGCGTGCGTGAGTGGTGAGTGAGTGAGTGAGTGATGAGTGAGTGAGTGAGGGGTGAGTGAGTCAGTGAGTGGTGAGTGGTGAGTGAGTGAGTGTGGGAGTGGTTAGTGAGTGAGTGAGTTGTGAGTGAGTGGGTGAGTGAGTGAGTGAGTGAGTGGTGAGTGAGTGAGTGAGTGAGTGAGTGGTGAGTGAGTGAGTGAGTGAGTAGTGAGTGAGTGGGGAGTTAGTGAGGAGTGTTTATTGAAAAGTACATTTACTTGAAAAGTCGTGTCGGCCACCTTGGATTTAGAAATAAATGCTACGTTCGTAATGAGCACCCCCAAATACCTCAAAAACGATACCCAACTTGCCATATTTGAAAAGTGCGGGCACGACTTTTCATCCTGGATTTAGAAAGGAGTGCCATATTCGTTACGAGAGCACCCTAAATACTATATTGCCCACGCTATATTCGACCACAGAGGCACTCACTCACTCACCGTTGTTTGAAATTTTTTTTTCGCTCTTGTTCCATTAATTCTTGTCTTAGAAAAGCAGTGATAATCAAAACACCATCGCGCGCTGCACTCGTGGTAGAAACGGCTGGCACAGAAACTCGAAATACGATTTTTGCTTTCGAGTTCTGTTTACACGGAGACGTTATATTGAAAGGCGAGGAGATTATCGCTCACGTGGACGGTCGATAATCGCAAATGTTTAGACGAGGAAAGTTTTTTTATATTCTTTCGATAATCGTATCTTCGAGACGAGAAACTCTCTCCATCTAAATGGGCCTTAAGAACTCGATATTATATTAGTATGTTTTTCGAATGTTCAAAAAGTATCCGATATTTGGTACGTTTCCCTTACTGTGTTTTGGTTTTGAAGGTTGGGTGCTGGTGTAATTACAGGCACATGGGACTTGTCAACTTATGTCTCAGGGTGACGGGCGCAGTGGCAGTGCCCCTCAGATCTTTGATCTAGGTAAAACATCTGAGTGGCAGTGCAACTGTTATGGACAGGCGTGTAGCTTACCATCAGGCGCACGACTTGTCCGTCTCGTCATTTGATATTATAAAAAAAGGTAATTGTTGGTGTACACACACAATTTAAAAGTCATAGGATTACAGATGCGATAGTTTTTATTGAAATTAATTAACGAAAGAAGGTCAGGGGTAACGATTTTGCAATTAATAATAATATTGTAACGATAATACGCTCTTCACATATATTATGATATGAATTGGAGTAACGTTAAACAAAATAAGCAAGGGATCTAGTAAACAGTTTTATTCACTCCTCTATAGGGCTCATATTCAGACCATTATTCCTTTGAAATAATCTGTACGAAACTGTATACCATATTTGAGTAGGTACTGAATAATTAATTTATTGCTTATTTATTAATACGGGGATCAAAGTAAGGTTTACTTTAGACTTGAAGTTTGTTGAACATTAATGACAGTTATAATTGGGAGAAATTATTGCTGACGCTCAGTTTATTTGCTTAGTATAACACTTTGAAGTCGACGAGTTTCGTACACGATTCATTTATTCATGATTTAGAAGATGTACCTTTATTTTTCATGTAGCATTGTCAAGTGAAAATAATAATAATAATAATTTATTTAGCAAAGCCTAATTACAATATAGATAACTAAAATTAAGCAAGTTGCAAAAATTAGGCTGTACAATTAATTCTAAGGTATATGACCACTGACTTCCCATACTAGAAAAAATCTGTGTTATGGGTGTCAGTCATCCTCCGCGACAGCTTACAACCTTGACAAACAATTTCAAATAAGTGCTGTATTTTATTTTTTTAAATAAATGACGTAGTAAATAAATGAAGCCAGAATATTTTTTTTAATATACATTTTTGCAAATTAAAGCTACTCGTATAACTATTCACAATATAGGTGTTAAGTAATTTAAAAATGCTTCTACTATCCATTCCCGGCGGTTTGTAAGAAAATAAAATATGCTTTATTTGACATGCATAAATTTCAAACAAAACAACAAAAAATCAATTAAAATAAAAAGAAGCTTAAAAAAAATTAAAGCATGTCAAAAGGGTCCATGAATCAGCCTCTGAGGACATGCTCCGTCACAATATGGAACACCACAATTCAAATAATATGTATGTTACATGTTACGTACCAAACAAAAATCAAAATTAAAATAACTAGACATTTAGGCCCTCATTGACTAAAACTTGACATAAGCAACAATTGGACGAAGTAAGTAATCAATAATAATAAGAAGAATGGTAGCATAATACACTTGTGACTTCATATCACCATTGTGGTGATGAAAGACATTAGGTACATGAAAAGGGTCACTTTTCTTAGCAGTTTCTTTTTAGCGTACCCACAGATTACTTAATAGTGCGTAACGAAGAGTTGTTTACATTAACATCCCATTACTGGGCTTATTATTTTATCAATAAATAACTAACGAGAATTTATGTCTGTGATTTCGGCATCTAAAAGTAGTGTTGTCTTGTTCAGTCACTACTAATGTTAAATGCACCTACTTTCTGGTAACATTTGGTTTTATATTATATCATGAAAACACAATAGACACTTTTGCTATATCTTTTTTTTCCTTGATCTCGACTTCACTATAAATTGCACTCGAGTCAAATATGGCGGACCTCGCGAGCGCGCTCGTACATCCTTTCTTTTTAGTGTCAGTTGAATTACTTAATATGTGATAATTAAATTATATTTATAACAATGTTACATTAATTTAATTACATATTTTTATTTAATTTCATTATCATAACAAATATAATTTCACATAGCATTATTGAAAAATGTAACTGAAAAGAATAATAGTTGTTAAGTGTTGAAGTCTTGTATAATTCTTTTTACAAATTAAATAGTTAATATTGTTTAATACTTTTGGTAGAATATATTTTAAATATGTATTAATAATAGTATATAAACAAGGGAAACCTGTCATTAGCTTTACTCATAGCCTATATATTATGTAAATTACCTTATATAACGCCGTTGGTTTTCTTAACAAATAAATAAAAAATATGTGTGTACTTATTAAGTACCGAGTTAATTAACGAGTAAAGAAATGTTTTTTACACGATAAGAATTTTAAACCGACTATTTTTATAAATTATGTAGGTTCCAATAGATTTATACTGCAGATGTCCAGGGTATCACTTTTCATTTTCATTTCTGTAGGCAAGTATTAAGGATTTTTTATTGAAGTTGGCACCTACTTAGAATGCAATTCTTTTATCGGCGAAGTCAATTGACCCACTTTTTTACGATTGGTCGGTTAGGTTCCCAGACGAGTGAAGGAACTTTTTAAGTATTTAAATGTAATATTACTAACTTTTAATAATAAAATAAATATCTCTGTGAAGCAAAATATCCTATCCACAATATTTAAATTATTTTTCTTGCATTATTTTATAACTTGCCGGGAGTATAGTTGAGGGAGGTCCCAAAAACCGAGATCTAAAACTAAACAGCTAGATTGGTTTATTTCATCTATCTTCACAGTTTAAATGTTTGTAAATGTTACTTATGAAAATTTAAAAGAGCAACCCCTAGAGTTTCTTGCTCATTCTTCTCATGGGACTCTGCCTTACGAATGATCAGTAGAGTGTAATTTGCTTCCATATGAAATAAATATGATTTGAATTTAGAATTTTTAACCATTGGACCCATTTATAACATGGTGGAATCGGAACATACAGATTTTTATCACAAATTTATCGCCAAACTATGTCACGATCAGAAAACAGATGCGATAAAAAGGCCACTCCTTACCCCGGCAGGTTTAGAACTTTGCCATAAACTAGATAGATGGGTGACAAGTATACACGACCATACCTATTTTCGTTTCTCTTTCACTACATGATATCCCCAGAGAATAACAAATTTTATAGAGGTGGTTCTTAGTTATGTTTGATGAATATGTGTTCAGCTGTTTAACGATCATCAGCTCTTTTTTTAATTTTAATTTTTATGGTACCAAGTATCAGGACGAATAAGTCGTGCATCTGGTGTTAAGCGACATGCCTCTCCATATCAGTTGCAGTGCCACAAATAATTGCAAAGATTAAAGAGTCTCTGCTACTGCGCATGTCGCCCTGAGACATAAGTTGACAAGTCCCGTGTACCTGTAAGTCTGGGGGTTCTGGTAAGGGTATACCCTTCAAAACCGGAACGCAGTAATTCTCACATTACTGCTCGGCAGCAGAAATAGGTAAGACGGCAGTACTTCTCCGGACAAGTCTTTCACAAGGAGCTCTACTGCTTTTAAAAATATATGAAGTTTATTGCATATCACAATCTTTTACATAGGGTGCACTATAAGTTTCCGGAACTGGCCACTTACATAAACAATACTTAAAAAATTATTACAACATTTTAAAATGGACGTCTTTAGCTGTAGAATTTTTGATTGAATTGATGAAACAGTTTGTTTCATCTGACTGTCACTTGTTTTTACATTGTGGCGTCATTTTAGAAATTGGTTATCTACATCACCATGGATTTAACTCGTGAAAATTTTCGTAGTATGATTTTCTACGACTTTAAGAGTAATTTAACAGCTCAGCGGAGCTTCGCTCGGCTTCAAACGGCTTTTGGCGATAAAGCACCATGCAAGACGATTATTTATAGCTGGTTTGTAGAGTTTGTAGAAAAAATACGTGGTCGTTTGAATCTAAGTGACGAATTTCGTGATGGTCGCCCATCCACTGCTGTGAACAACAAAAACATCGATGCTGTGCGCCGTATGATCAAAACAGATAGGCATGTGATATACCATGAGATTCGGGCATCTTTAGGCATAGGCATGAGCCAAATACAATCAATACTACACAAACATTTGGGTGTGAAAAAGCTGTGCTCTCGGTGGATCCCACACAATTTGACTGAGGCTCAAAAAACGAATCGCGTCACTTGGTGCAATGCCATGCTTACCAGATTCAACGAAAGGGCGTCAAATTTGGTGTGGGACATAGTAACAGGTGACGAAACATGGATTTATAATTACGATCCCAAAACAAAGCAGCAATAAAGCGTATGGGTCTTTCGAGATTGGACGAAACCAACCAAAGTGGTGCGCGTGAGAAGTGCCTCCAAGCGGATGATTGCTCCTTTTTTTAATAAAAGTGGACACGTGACTACTGATGCTTTGGAGATTCATTGTACCGTGAATAGTGATTTGTTTGTGACCATTTGTTTGACGGAAGTTATTGACAAACACCCTAAAAATAACCGTAAACGCCGTATCATCTTGCACCACGATAATGCCAGTTCTCACACGGCCAGACAGACAAATGAATTTTTGAAGGTGAACGACGTTGACCTTATGAGCCGTCCCGCGTACAGTCCCGACCTGGCACCTTGTGACTTTTATTTATTTCAAAAATTAAGAACCAGTTACGCGGTCAACAATTTTGATCACCTGGAGAGGTTGTCGAAGAGTATGAAAAATATGTCTATTATTTATTTATTTACATTTTAGAAAAATTCACGGACAAAGGGTACAATTATAGTATACTTAAATATGAGTAATACAATGCCATTTACGAATTTCCACCAACATGAAACAATATAAATATAAACTGCTTGGCAAGCCAAAAAGAGATTATAGGAGAATTGGCACGAATGTTTGACGGAGGAGTGGCATAAATGTTTTCAAAATTGGTTCATTCGTACGAAAAAGTGCTTTAACGCTAACGGCGAATATTCTGAGAAACAATAAATTCATTTTTAACCATTTATAGTATTTTTTTCTTGTTCATTCCGGAAACTTATAGCGCGCCTCACGTACTACCATGGTATTAAATTTTTAAAAAGAAATGACTGCACTAGTTTGTTATAATTATTAATACAAAGCTCGAACACAAGAAAAATCTTTCGATCCGGTTGGACTCGAACCAGCCTCTTCAGCACACCTTGTTGACGCTATATGTTTATTTTTTTAAATATCACATTCAAAAAATCGACTAGGGATTATTTCATGAAAAGAGCATCAGATTCTCGCAGAGGTTGGAGATTTACTGATACGGCCAATTCGCTTTTCAATAGCGTGTCGGGTACTGTAACTTACAACCGTAACTTTCCTTTACTGGAGGGTTTCATGTTCCGCAATATATTCATATACTCATGGATTCGGTGTTACATAGTTTAAATCAAATCCATATCTAAACCAGATTAATAACTAACCCTAAATCTAATTGAACAATAAATACATGAACTGAAATACAATTCGGTAATTGTATTGAAGACTATTTGCAAATTAAGACGTGTTGTGACGAGATGAGAACTGGACGGACAGAAATACAAATATCCGCCCCAATCAAACTCACTGCGTCGAGTTACCACTAGCTTACTGTTCACGAATTAGCGTAATACTAGCAGTACTACGTCCAACCACGAGCATGATTTTAAACCTTTATCTTTTAAAAAGGCTTAAAGTAAACTCTATAGAATTTAGATTCGTATTACTTTGTTACAGCGTGTTTACACAAGGACGACAACCGCCTCTTCGGCAAGCGAACTTGCTATTTACAAGGAGCCGACTGCCGCCTTCATAAATACAAATTTATGCGCATAGACATAACAAATCGTTCGAAATTTTAAATAAATTGATTGGATAGGTGGCCCTCAGCACGCGTATCGTGTTAGGACGCAGCCATCTATTTGCTTGCTGAAGGCGTTCAAATAGCCCGAGTTTACACCTAGTCGACTCGGTCGACTTGTGCAGCGAATTACGGTCGCCAAATTACCCAGTGTTTACACTGGGTGGATTGCCACCTTCGGTGTAGTAAATGTGCCAAGGTAAATCTTTTTTTTATTGGGCAGATCAAAGGACTTCTCGCTCTTATGCCGATGTTATTAAAAAAAAATTTGCTTTAATAGTACAATGTCAGTTAAAGACATTTCTCGAAATGTTTATGCTTAGTTAGCATGCAGGGCTGTAATTTGCATAGTATAATAAATTTGCCACAAACTGCCACAGCGTAAGCATGAAATAATTTTGTCGGACTGTCGTTATAATAAATGCGTGTAAATTGCCTGTCAATTCTCATTTACCAGTTTTGTTCGCTAACAACCTAACAACAGTATATTTTTGTACCTTCATTCATATATCCATGTTCCTTTTGTTATACAGTACGATAATTTTATACGTTATAAAGATACGTAAAAAAAGGATACAAGCACGTTTCGAGTCTTTTAGGTTCCATGTATGATTTTGTAGCGAAAACAAATGAATAACGTTAAAGTTTTAAATTTAGAAGTCTTAAAACTGTACAATTTCTGTAACATGAATCATACACTAATCGTCATAAAAAACAAAGTTATAGTTTCATTTCGAAGTGACCAGAAATTTAGGACAACAATTTAATACTCTAACCCTAACGTATATAAATAGACTGTCATTGCTTATTTTCACTTTTGTTCACAAAGGTGGAAATATATGTGTGGGGATGACCCCTTCATTTCTAATCAAAATTATATGTATATTACTAACATAAATGTATGTATTTGGCGTTAGTACCAGTATTTTGTTCTATCATAAGTTTACTATGTCATAACGAAGGTTTGTTACCAGTAGAGCTCCAAGAAAGAGTGCGTCCTGGCACTGGCATCTATCTATTTTTGCTGCCAAGTAGTAACGTGAGCATTACGGCGTTCTGGTTTTGAAGGGTGCTGGTAAAAAAAAAGTCAATATAAGAATACACACTGTAGTAACACGATGTATCTACACATATAAGACATAAGTATTTACGTAGTATTTTACTTCATTTCACTACACGTCCGTTAGTCACGCTAGGGTTTATTGAAAACCAGGGACACAGCGCATTCTCGGCTGTGGCTGACATATGTCAGTATAGTATTAAATTATATAGTAAAATTTTTTGTTGAAATGTTAGCTACGCTGTTTTTTTGTGTTATTTTTGTTTTTATCCATATTACTTTTCTGTGTTTTTTTTATATTGTGGCCTTGAAATAAATGGTTTCTGTTAGTATTTCTATAAAGTAAAGGTGCATGGGACTTGTCAACTTTATGTCTCAGTGTGACAAGCATAGTGACCGGGCGCATCAGATCTTTATGATATGAAGGTTTGAATTACACTGTACCTGTTATGAATGGACATGACGCTTACCACAGGGTCCACGACCTGTTCTATTCGTCACTCGATACGATATTATAAAAAAACTATGTAATGGATATTACAAGGATTTGCCCGGAGCGTTACGCTTTCACATTTAAATGGCGAACGTCTATGGAATGGAATTTCCTCCCAGTAGCTCTATGATTTGGGCTTTTTCAAGGCAAAAGTGAATAAGCATTATTTAGGCCAGTTTCCATCAGCTGAGAACGAGGTCAAATGCGCATTTATTTTTTATAAAAAAAGGATATGAATATGTATGTATTGAAATTGGCAGATATCCTTCATAGCATTTAAAAAATAAAACCAAGTGTAGACATACAAACAAGTCGTGCGCCTGGTGGTAAGCGACACGACTGTTTATTATAGTTGTAGTGCCACACAGGCTTTAAATCGCAAACATCTTAGGGCCACTGCCATTGCGCCCGTCATCCTGAGCCATAACTTGACAAGTCCCATATGCCTGTAATTTCACCAGCACCCTTACCCTTCAAAACCGGAACACAGTAACGCTGACATCACTTCTTGGCGGCAGAAATGGGTAAGGTGGCAGTACTTCCCTGGACGAACTCTTTCACAAGGAGTTCTACTGCAGCTATCACCACTATCATTTTAATATAAATTTTACATCATAATATAATTCACAGTAGACATAGAAATGAAGCTCCAGTGACTGTTATAAATTACATTATAATATCTTTTCACTTAAAGTCCAAACAAAACAAAATCACATTCTTTCTCTTTAAACATGTTTTTCACAATGGCGGGCGCCCGACAGTGTTCCGTTGACACTCCATTTTCTTATTTCGATAAAACTGATTCTTGATGAAGCAAAGTAAGTTTTATAACATAATAAAATAAATTAATATCACGATTCGCTAATAATCAAAAATACTGCTGAAGTGTGCCTGTAATTTCAACAGCACCTTTACCCTTTCAAACCGGAACGCAGTAATGCTCACATATTACTACTTGGTGGCAGAAATAGACAAGGCAGCAGTACTTCTCTGGACGAACTCTTCCACAAGAAGCTCTACTGCTATTTTGCGAAACGGGAAATAGTATGTGCTTCCTTTTACTATAATGTCACTTCTAGTCTAAAGTACAAGTATGATACTCACATCAATGTACATGTGTATCTCGAGTATCAGTTCGAGCATTCGTTCGGTCGATAACTGCCTCTACCATGAGCTCACAGTGCGTGGCAGTTGTCGCGAGCGACCGGATAAAGTATTTGTGTAAAAAGAATTAGTTCTTCTTGTGGCCGATAGGGGTGCCGTATAGTTTTCCATGGAAAATTTACAAATGTTTTACGTGTTTTCTATATAGCGACAGTTATCACTGTAATCTCATGGAGGGGCACTGATCTAACGGTAATATAATTGTAGTCCAGATAATTAGTGACGTAATTTTTAAATTTGACGGTAGGTACAACCATGAGCTTACAATGACTGTTTTCAAGGAGAGACTTTGCCCCCCTATGTCTCTTCTTTCGCCTGTACAATAGCTAATGTTCTGAAGAACTGTTTGACATGATGCCAACAACAACATTTTATCCTGTCCATCCTCATAATTTGGACCCGAGTCGATCTCGTACTAAACGGTTCCTTCCCCCGTACAATTAGGTTGTGGAATGAACTCACTGTCGGGGTTTTCCCGCAGGAAAACAGCATGAAGTTTGAGAAGAGTCCTATTGAGTTGGCAACACGCTCGTGAAGCACCTCGTGTAGTAGTTCATAGGCGACGGTGACCGCTTTTCATCAGGCGGGCCGTTTGCTTGTTTGCTGCCGACATATAAAAAGAAAGTTGTAGCTAGCGAGCGCGTAAAACATTTGTACACGTAGATAAGACATACTTGCTGATTATACTCTTCTGTCTTCTGTATAATTAGAAGTTGTCGCTAATGAGCGCGTAAAACATTTGTACACGAAGACTAGACATACGGGCTGATTATATTCTTCTGTCTTTTGTATAATCAGAAGTTGTCGCTAGCGAGCGCGTAAAACATTTGTACACGTAGACTAGACATACGGGCTGAATATACTCTTCTGTCTTCTGTATAATTAGAAGTTGTCGCTAACGAGCGCGTAAAACATTTGTACACGAAGACTAAACATACGGGGTGATTATACTCTTCTGTCTTCTGTATAATCAGAATATAAAAAAAATTGTATGGAAAATGAAATTTCTTCTCACGACAGCTACTGATGCTATGGCACATTGTACAGCACCACTGGCAGTAGACGACAAATTTGTAAAATTGTCATTTATTTTAGCCAGTGACTATCGGCTTTGTTAACACATAGTAGAGGTCTACTCTACTCTCTGTATTTATCAGACCGAACTCTTCGTCTGTGGATTTAGTGACTTCCATTACCTATATATTCAATTTTAATTAGAGGAGGCTGGAAATCGACGTGTGTCTAAGTCTTAATTATATTAACATTGGAAATGGAGCTTTCGAAGAAGGAAAACAGATAAAACTATCGACGTAACGTAATATAACGGCTTTGAAACTAAGGTTTATTCTGTATTTTCTGCATCTACCGTTAGCAATGACAATAAATGGACATATTTAAAACAAATTACAGTTAAGTACTTACTAAGATCGGAGAAAATCCTTAACGCTATTTTGTTTGAAATTGCAATTGCATACAAAATATATATATTTGTAATTTATGTATTTTGCATGCCAAATAAAGTCGATTTAATTTAATTTTATTTATTTACCTGCACAGTTCTTTGTCCATTTAATTTATATGAGTCGTGGTAGATGGAACGCCAGTAGGTACTTTAAATTGGACCAGATCAAAACGACGCAATTTCTTCCAAAAGAACGATAAGGTAGTTGAAACGTTTTGTCTTCAGTGTTATGACAAATGCATTATAAAAACTGCCAACAGAGTGAAATTGAAACGTCGCTCCTGCCTGCAGTTCGGAGCGGGCTTGCGTTCGTATACAATCACTTAAATACAAGGTGAAATAAAATTTTCAAAGAAATTTCATACACAGTTCACAACTAAACTTAAAATTCTAAAATGTATCATAACTACACAATACATAAGGCGCCAATTATAAATAGCCATTGTGAATATTTCTAGCTGAAAACCGATTATAATGGATACATAACTCAATTAAGGCCCATTTAGATGGAGAGAGTTTCTCGCACGCTTCGTGACGAAAACTAGTAGGCGATTATCGTAAGCAATAATCGCCATAAGATTATCGTATCATAATGTTTACATTCAGGCAAGAACTAAAATCTCGCCTACGATTATGTCATACGAGATTCGCAAGCAACTTAATCGCCTCCTCGACTGTTTATACAGAGAAATATGTAGTAAGGAGATTCTTGCTTACGAGTTTTCGACTTGTCTAAACACGATCTCGTATGACATTTTTTCAAGTTAATACGATTATCGTACAAATCGGTTCGAATCGTTTTGAGTGCGAGAATCGCCATTCGAGTTCAGTGATTATTGCGGTATTGACTATGGACATATCGAAATGACGCAAAAATCATTCAAATTTGGAACTGCTGATAATATTAAGTTCATTGCATTGTAAAGAAATATACATTTTTTTTATTAATTTTTTTCAGATTTTATAACATTTCTTAATCCAAATTTTTTTTTGCTCTCGTTTCATTATTCTTGTCTTAGAAAAGCAGTGATAATCAAAACACCCTCGCGCATTGCACACGTGGTAGAAACGGCTGGCACAGAAACTCGAAATACGATTTTTGCTTTCGAGTTCTGTTTACGCGGAGACGTTCAATATTTGAAAGGCGAGGCGATTATCGCACACGTGGAAGGGCGAGAATCGCGAATGTTTAGACGAGGAAAGTTTTTTATATTCTTTCGATAATCGTATCTTCGAGACGAGAAACTCTCTCCATCTAAATGGGCCTTTAGTATAAAATTTCACACGAATCGTTTTGCTTCGACATTTATGACAAACAGGTAAGGAGTGGAATTCCCTGCCTGCAGACTTATTGATCGAAAGATACAACTTGGACCTTTTCAAGGCGAGAGTGAATAGGCAATAATTAAGTGTGCATGTAGTCTATATAGTTGCTTTTCTTTCTCAAAGTTACTAAAATGAAAAGAAATGATTGTATGTACAAATTTGGCAGGCTGATTTCATATGACATTTCCTTCATATTCACACACAGGCTTTTACGTATTCTTTAAAGTAATGCAACCAAATTAACACCCTTAATAATCCTTAAAAATCCTTATAAGATACGAGTTTGAGAAAGTAAGGCATCAATATTGTATGGGACTTCTATGCTTGTGCGTGTCTGTGTGCGTGTGTGTGCGTGTGTGTGCGTGTCTGTGTGCGTGTCTGTGTGCGTGTCTGTGTGCGTGTCTGTGTGCGTGT
>NW_020654878.1:5196131-5261699 GCF_003589595.1 Hyposmocoma kahamanoa | reverse complement strand
TGTGTGCGTGTCTGTGTGCGTGTCTGTGTGCGTGTCTGTGTGCGTGTGTGTGTGCGTGTGTGTGCGTGTATGTGTGCGTGTATGTGTGCGTGTCTGCGCGTGTGTCTGCGTGTGTGTGTGTATGTGTGTGTGTGTGTGTGTGTGTGTGTGGTGTGTGTGTGTGTGTGTGTGTGTGTGTGTGCGTGCGCGTGTGCGTGTGCGTGTGTGTGTTATGCGATTACTCATTAATCAGTCTTGGGAAGTGGTTCCTCAAGACCTTAGTTGTGGACCCATTTAAATTTGAAGAATATATTCCACCTATAAGGATGGCAAATTAAGAGATGAATCCGGCTTATTGAATTTCATACACTTTCCGTTAACAGTTTTCAATAAAACTTGGCAAATAGATGTGATTTTTTATAAAAATAGTTATAATTATCTATATAACTAAAGTATCCATAACTAATTTGATTTGATAACACTTAAAGAAACTCCTTGATGGTAGAAATTGGGCTTGCAGGAATAGAAAAACAAAATACTTTTCGCACTTCGGCGGAAACATCAAACTGGGTAGAAACAGGACATCAACGGTAAGATGTTACGGCTCTCGGACAGTACGGGAGTCTGCTGTTAAATTAACAGTGTACGTTTACAGTCTCGAACACCTGAAACGTTTGTCATAAAGTGTGAAAACCATTACTATGCACTTCAAGTACCTATATGTGGTTACTTTTAGTTAAGCCGCCGAGCATAATTGGACGTAGTTAAGCAAAAAGGATCCAATCCATAAAATTATCAAACAATTACTTATATGCATCAAACGGTCCCTAAAGTCTAACCTCTTAGATCATCAAAAATATCCAACATATCGACAAAAATGAATATCTGTGGAGTTACATGACATCATAAGTTTTGAAAATAAAACAAGTGTGAGAAACATTTTTAAACTAATTAATTAATAATAAATTAATGGCAGTTCGACCATATCTCGAAAGTGACTGGATGTGTATTGGATCCTTTTTGTACTACGTCCAATTATAACAATGAATTTTTTCCTACGACTTCTGAAGGTAAACGAGTGTGTTTTTTATACTGGGACAATATGGGGAAATCCGAAACCATAGACGATACAAACAAACTGTCTTAGAAACCACAGTCTTTATTTGTGAAATCAATTTTAGCGTAGTCAATTTTTTGGCCCAGCGTGAATTGTCCACAAAAATGAATAAAATTGATCAAAACTTTTTTTTTGTACTAATCGACTCAGTTTCATTTCCATGTATGGGATGAAAAAATCGGGACGACAGAAATTGATCAAATTTTTCTTACAAGATTTTTTCATACGAATGAACAAAATTGAAATTTCTTTTTTAAATACACCTGTAACCCCCATTCCTCATCAAATTGAAAGTATTTGCAAAAACGTGATATATTTCTATAGATGTTATTTTCCATATTACAAGATTTTGTATTTATAATAATACCATAAAACAAACATTAGTAGCAGTAGAACTCCTTGTGAAAGTGTCCGCCCAAGGAAGTACTGCCAGCCACCTTACCTATTTCTGCCGCCAAGTAGTAATATCAGCATTATTGTGTTACGATTTTAAAGAGTAAGGGTGCTGGTGAAATTACAGGCACATGGGACTTGTCAACTTAAGTCTAAGGGTGACGGGCGCAGTGACAGTGCCCCTCAGATCTTTGAGCTTTAAAGCACTGAGTGGCACTGCCACTGTTAAGGACATATGTGTAGCTTACCATCAGACTTGTTCGTCCCGTCACTTGATATTATAAAAAAAAACTAAATGAGGCTCTTAATTAGGCATTTAAAATCAATTAAGTTCAAAAGAAATATATTAAATAAAAAACAAACGACTTAGTGTCTTTTACCATTGCGTAATTTGTAGTATTCTAAACCAAATAGCCCTCTTTACACAGTCACTCTATCGCGTGTGATCAGGAGCGAACACGATTGCGCGCGGGAAAGTCTGCATGCGTAATCGTGCGCGATTACCTATTTGAAGTTATTTAAGGGAACGTTCTTTTGCCCGCGATTGCTTGTGTTCGTTTTTGTTACAATGGAAAGAGCGTCCGTGTAAAGGATGATCACGCAGGTTAGACCGCGTAAAATTGGCGCGTATTGGAAAGCCCGACCGACGATTGCGAACACGACTGATGAGCGCGCGGTCTTTCCCTGTTCCTTCCAACATCTTTACACGCGTGCTCAATCGCACACGACTGCTGTATCACGCGCGATAGTGCCTGTGTAAAGTCCGTTATGTTTGTAAAAATATCTAGAGTGAAATTCAAAAATATGTCTTACTATAATGTGTGATTTATTGGCACGCAATTTTATTGTTGTTTTTAATGATATCATCTCCAGTATTATACTTTACCTTGTAACAAAAAAGTTCAAGTAAAACTTTAACCATTCGTCTCCGGGTCTGTCCGCCTGAACATAATTGCTGTTTGTTTTTGTTTCTCAGTGACGATAATGAGGTAAAAGCTCAGGATGGTAAATTAGCGTTAACTTGGAGAGATATAAAACTTTACAAATATTCTGAAACTATCAAACTATTGAATAGACCCACTTGAACTTGAAATGAACAGACACTGACTCAATAAAGACGTTAAGTCATTTAACGACTGTGTTTTGATCATAAAGGAGATTTATACACCACGCCGTCATGCATATGTAAAATTCGGTAATCCCAGGTAATTGCTGTCTGCATTCAGCTAATAATTCTCTTGTGTTTAAAAGAGGCTATTGTAATATAAAATTGTTAAATGAACAAAAGCGTTATGGCAATCTTAATTCAAAAAAAAGCTGAGACGTATCGGTGATTTTCTCGCAGGTTTCGAAGTCATATTTATTACGATGACGATAATTATCAATAAACTACAACAAAATGCTACCGCTACCGATGTCGTGACATGTGTTTGTATCTGAGTCGTAGCCAAACGTGTCAAACGCTCTTCTCAAAAAAAGTTACAAACCAAAACATTTTCTCAAAGATTTTTCTTCGTGTTTATGTAGTGTTTAACTGTTTGTAATTATTACTGAAAAATTAAAGAGACGAAACTATGATAATAATCGGATATATGTATATCGGATAATTTAGGAAATGAAACTATTTTTCCGGATTTAAATCGCCTATATTTCTTTTTTCAAACAAACCAACGTTTCGGGCCCTTTACAGGTCCCATGGTCACTGTTGACTGAAGCAGTAAAATCATCAATCAGTTATGTCTAATATTAATGCAAACCACCCAATTTTTTGACTACAGTTCTCTCTCTCATCTTAGCGTTGTCCCGGTTGCGTCCTCAGCAGGGTTGCTGCGGAGCCCGGGGTCCGCTTTCCTACTCTTTCTCCTCCACTTTGCACGGTCTTCGGCATCCTTAGTGGTGAGACCATTGGCACGCATATCACCCTTGGCGACGTCAAGCCAGCACTTCTTGGGTCTGCCCCTTCTACCGGGGCCCGGCGGAGGTGGCATAGCCAGACATTTGTTTCCCACGTAGCAAGCCGGTTTCCGTAAGATGTGGCCGTACCAACGTAGGCGGCTTTCTTGCAGTTTATCTGCAATGTCACGGACATGATGGCTGCCGCGGATGCGGGAGTTTCTGACACGGTCTTTCCGTGAAACTCCACACATCCAGCGCAGCATCTTCATTTCCGTGACACGCAGCTCCTGCTTATGACGCTCAAGTACGGGCCACGTTTCACTGCCATATAAAAGGACAGGCCTAATGATGGATTTATAGACCTGTCCTTTCAGCTTAACCTTGGGGAAAAAGAAAAAAATCTTGGGGTCACAAATTACACCAGTCACCTCACGCCACTTTGCCCAAGCGGCTGCGATTCGGGCTCTGACGTCGCAGTCGATGTCTCCGGACGCGCTAAGTACAGATCCCAAGTATTTAAACTGGCCCGTAGGCTCGACCGCGTCTTCGCCTATGCGTACGGGTAGGGGATCTGTAGCGTTGCAGACCATGTACTCAGTCTTCGCCACATTTAGTCTCAAACCGCCGTTCTCAAGCGACTCCTTCCACACATTCACTCGTCGTACCAGTCTCCCTCTATCCGCATCCACGGGGGTTGCTCATGCGTGTCTCGGATGGAGCTTGAGACCTCGTCTAATATCACGCTGAACAGATAGGGACTGAGAACTGAGCCCTGGTGAACTCCGACTGTGACAGGGAAGGGTTTAGTGTCACCAACAGCAGTCCTAACCATGGATTCGGAATCGCGGTACATGTCTCGGATGATGTCAATATAAGCTTCTGGTACCCCTTTGGATCTCAGTGCCCACCAGATCATTACACGGGGGATACAGTCGAAGGCCTTCTGCATGTCAAGAAACATGAAATGCAGAGGCGTATTCTTCAATCTGTATTTCTCCATGATGACCCTTAGGGCAAAAACAGGATCCATGGTCCCAAGACCAGGCCGAAACCCATATTGACCCTCCGAGACAGCACTCTCCTGTCGGATCCGAGAGTCTATTATACGCTCGAAGAGCTTCATGGTGTGGGACATGACCTTTATGCCCCGATAATCGCCACACTCCTGCACCGATCCCTTCCCTTTGAAGACTGGAGTGATAATACTCAGTCTCCATTGGTTAGGGATTTTACCGGTGAGGAGCACGCGATTAAAGAGGCCGGTAAGGATGCCCACACCACGGGGACCCATTGCCTTCCAGGCCTCGATGGGAACCCCATCGGCTCCGACAGCTTTCCGATTCTTCATGCGACGAAGAGCTAAGTGGACTTCCTCAGGCGTTACCGGTCGCACTAGTCCCTGATTCGGAGGGAGGACCGGTGGCTGCACCTCTCTGTGCTGCTGATTCAGCAGCTCGTGGAAATATGAGCGCCATCTCTCCTTCACCGCGTCGACCTCGCATATAAGGTTGCCATGAGGGTCTTTAATGCAGCGACACTTGGAAATATCTTGTGCCGCTAAGACCCTCGAACGTGCCAGCTTAAAGATAAGTTTCTGCCCCTCAGACGATTCCAACTTGTCATACAACGGCTGCAAGTGGTCCCGTCTGGCTCTGGCTACAGCTTTCTTAGCGGCACGTTTGGCATCCCTATATGCGTCGCGGTCTTCAGAAGATTCGGACGCTTGCCACGTTTTGAAGAGGGCTTTCTTCACCCTCACCTCCCTCTGGACTGTGTCGTTCCACCACCAAGTTTCTTTGTCACATTTGCGACCACCCTTGGACAAGCCCAGCACCGCTTTCGCCGCCTCAGATATGGCAGCCTGAATGTTGTCCCAGTGGTTCTGGACTAGATCACCTTCAGTGTCGGCGCATTTATCGCCGATCGCTGAGATGAACTCCTGGGACGTGGTACTATCAAGCCGCCACCATCTGATTTGGCGTCGGCAGCGCTCAGCGGGCTTGTCGGCCGGCTTTACGCAGAGATCCATGACAAGAAGACGGTGTTGCGCAGTGAGACTCTCACCTGGTATGACCTTGCAGTTGGCCACTTTGCTGATATGGTGTCTCCTGGTGAGTAGGAAATCGATTTGGGTGGCGTGTCCGCCGCTCCTATAGGTGATTAAATGCTCGGGGTTCTTTTTAAAGAACGTGTTCACGATGGCGAGATCGGCCGCCGCACACGTTGTGAGGATGTCTCCTCCCTCCGCGTTGCGACTGCCGTACCCGTAGCCACCGTGGATCCGCTCGAACCCTTCACACGCCTCACCCACATGACCGTTCAGGTCGCCACCCAAGACGACTGCCTGAGACAAAGGAATGGCACTCAGCACTTCCCCGAGTTGATCCCAGAACCTCGCCCTGTCCGTGTCGCTGCAACCGGCCTGAGGTGCGTAGGCGCCTATCAAGTGGGTCACGACCCCTTCGATAAGCACCCTCACTACCATAAGCCGGTCGCTAAAGCGTTTCACTTCCAGGACGTGATCGTGAAACTCCTCGGAGAGCACCACGGCCACCCCGTTCACGCCCCCAGGAGCACCGGTGTAGATCAGCTTGTAGCCATTCCCAATGAGCCGGGATCTGCTGCCTTTCCACCGAGTCTCCTGCAGGAACGCCACGGCGACCCTCCGCCTGGAAAGCACGTCTGCTAGCTCCCTCGCGCGTCCAGTCAGCGTGCCAATGTTCCACGTGGCAAAGCGGAGCTTCCTGTGATGGGTAGGGGCTCGCCTCTTTAACCGTGCCCACCCTTGACACGGTAGCCCTAGTCCACTTGCCACAGAAGTCGGGCGAGGCTCCTGCGCGCCGTTTTGCGGCGGCGCCCTATCCCTATGCCATATCCTTCTGTTGACTTCCATAAGTTGATGTGGCGGTGTTGATTTTTACGGGAGCGACTGCCGTCTGACCTCCCAACCCCCGAAAGGGAAAACCCCTCGCTAGAGCCTCGTCCGTCTATCAGCAGGCGCACCACTTGCAGGTGAGGTTAGCTTGGGCTCCAAGATGTAGGTGGAGCCCCCAAAACGCCCAAATTTTTTGACTACAGTTCCATAGTTAATAATGAAATACCTTATTTTTAATTTTATTTTAGATGATTTTCTTCAAAATGAAATGGGACCACTATGGAAGTACCCCGTTTCCAGCAAAAAAAGGAATCATGAAAATTGGTTTACAAATACTGGAGTTATCGCCTAACATACATACAAAAAAAAAGAATATACAGTCGAACTGAGAACCTCCTCCTTTTTTGAATTCGGTTAAAAAATAGTTTCATATCCTATGTGTAACCATCGCGAAAATCTAAGAACTTGATATCGGATAATTATCAAAAAAATACAAACAAATGCTTCTTAAAATAGTGTAGGTAGTTACCATAGATATAGCAAAAAAGTAGTTACCTATCTCAATAACATATATTTCATCAAGAACATCTTCTTGATGAAATATATGTTTTTGAGATTTGACATATTGTAAACCACGTCAACGTCGTCATGTGATTATTTTAACCAATGAACACCCCGATTTCCCATTCACAATAAAAATTATAAAAAAATCTGAACATATCTCTTATTAAGTCAGAAAACTATTTTGGATTGGGCCACTACTACTACTAACTATTTTTGAAAAGCAACGATATATAAACTTCTTACAAACGACTGCAAATTCTAGTAACATTATCAGAGAATCTCAAGAAAATATAGTTTAGTGGATCACCAAGAGGTCAGTCGTAACCTCCTTACCCCCTTTCCTCGTATCTTGCAGAACTAACTTTAGCACAGATAATAAAATGTTCACGACAGCCCGTCATAGAAACAAATGAAAGCACTAGTGTCCACAACAGCGAAACTGTGAACATTTTTATTACACGGTTGTGAATTTTTTTAAGTCGATAAGAGAGACTTACTGTACATCTCAAGTAGTTATACATAAAATTAATGTGGTCGCAGCTATGTGACATCAAACATACAGAGGCACACGGCGGTAGTGCCTGTTTGGAAAAGTCTGTACAAACTCGGACGAAAAAGACCTGGGGCCTCCCATAACCTCTTAAAACAATGTTTCTTTAACCTCCATTGACGATTCGTACCGCGAAGCGCCTAAAGTAAGCTTATTATAATGTTGAAACTATGATGTTTTATTGGCAGCTTTGTGACTATTCATTCACTCAGTTCGTACTATGACGCGACTGTAACGTTAACGTAATACTGTTGTTATGTCAATTTTAGCAATCTCAAAATAGTAACTCGGATGCTGTGGAAACAATATTATTTTCGAATTTATTGTCTAAATATTGATATTGATATTTATAAGTCTCTTTTTTTTATTTAGTCTTGTTTATTTTTTATTTAATAGTACATAGGAAATCATTTCTCGTTAAATAAAAATACGCGATGTTTATTTCATCAAATTATGACAGCAATATATAGATATAGATATATTATATAGGCGACACTTAACAGTTGATACTATACTATAATTCCAAATTCACAACGTGACAATCAAGATTCGGCTTGTTTTATTTATTTTTCTTCAGGAAAATGCGGAAAAATAATTGAAAATAACGTAATTTTAATAGATTTTATTATTAAATGCTTTTCTTTTTTTTACCAGTATAATTCTCTGAACGTAAATAACAGTACTTAAACATTATACTACTATAAGACGATTCGGAACATCAAAAAAGAAAGAGATGGCATTATATAGTTCATGTAGCGTTATTTCTTTCCTATTTTTAGAAAAGAATAGACAATATTGGAAAATCATTCGTTCTTTCAATCACTTTAGCAATAATACATTACTTGGTTGACAGGTTTGTCATGGTACGAATATGAGTAATGTTGTAATAGGCTTACTTTAAGCTTATATTGAAATAAGATCGTTTTTGGAAAGGTTAAGGTAGACCCCCTGGGGGACTACTGTGACCAACGACTTCAATCTATAGACAAGAACATTCACAGAAACAATTTTTTTTTCTTAATGAATTGCTTGTGAGACTACTTAGTCTCAATTCTGCCAGTGTCCGTTTTCTAGTTTCATAAACGTTATGGAGGGTGGGTTAGAATTTTGTTCGGTCTTCACAGAAACTATATGTTCGAAACAAAACTATCAATAGTGACAGTGTTTTGTTTTAGTCTTGAATTTTATCAAAGAGTATTAGTACCGTTGTATCGTGGACAGACGTGACAGTCTATATCTATTTGGAATGAGCTAGGCAGGCAGATAATATTGTAACAACGGTGTCCGGTATGGTAACGGTATAGTATCCGTTATTGTGTAGATAGAACAGTCTGTTGCTTAGTACATCAGTGAAACACAGTGTGTGTATGGAACGCCGCATCTAATACGATCTTAGAGATCGTTGGCTATGACGTTTTATAGCAATTCTGATTAGGCTTCATTCAGTTTACGCTGGCCGTTCATATATTTTCTTATTGAAAAATCGTACCATGACTTGCCATTTCACGTGCAACTCTCACACTAATTCTTACATCTCAGCTGTGAAATTACTCAGACAGTTTTTGAAAATGGCGGGTTTTCACAAGATTTCGTTATTACATTGCTTTTCAGTTTCCTGACTCTGTATTATCAATTTTGTTGATCTTAACGTAACTTTAGTTTGAATAGTTTTAATCAAGCGAAGTATTTGAATAAAATTGTAAAAAATGTTACATGTTAGTAGTTTTAGTAACGCAACATCAAACAGTCGTGATGGAAGGAATTAATGCCATCACGGCCATTCCACTGACACTACACAAAACTTCATAATTGCAATATGATCTCAGTGGAGTCATAATGGAATCACAATATACCAGTCATTTAAAAAAAAACTTTGCAAATTTCAGGCCCAGGTCATTTGCGTGGTTGGCACATTATTATTGTTTTTGTTCTGTGCAGTTAGAAATAGAAGTGACACTTTTTCTGGTCTTTATATCGTTGTATACTAAGGCATTAAGGTATAGCATATTAATAAGGCATTACATAGTAAAGCAGTGTTATTCGAACTTGGATACTTTATTGCATTTGGCAGTGGGCAAGCCATAAAACGTCGGAAGGAAATGGAGACGAAAGACCTTTCAGTGCCAGGTTGGAAACTTTTGCATATTATATTATTTGAATCAATGACACAGTGTTGATATGTGTCGTCATCGAGTATACAACCAGAAATAGACACGAAATGTCATTTAATTTGTTTGAAAACTATTCTGCCAAATCATTACTGCTCTCCGATTGGCCAGTCCGTATCGTCAATTGTTTCACTTCAAATCGACCAGTTTAACTTGAGTTTTGCTATAATGGACGAAAATTGAATTACACAACTTTGAAATTACACAACACAACTAAATTTAATTACCGATGAAATGTGAATCCGTTTATTTTTTGTAATTACATGTTTTGCTGTTTTCTCACACCCCGAATGGAATAGCCCCCCATAGTTAGATATATTATCTTTATTACAATAAATATAGAATATTTTTGGAATATGCGCGAAGACGTACACAGATAAGTTATTGGCGCTGTACTATTTCAGCTTTCTAAGTTGTGATTACAGTGCAAGCGAGAGTTGATATTTAAAAGTGATACAAGTCCCATTTTCCTGATGACTTGCCTAGGATGGATGGCCCTTATTTCGTCTCTATTCCTGGTTATATACTCATTGTGTGTCGTTAACGGAATTAAAATAAATTACATTTATTACAACGAGAGGGCTACCTCAATTTTTGAACTAGTTCTTTCTCATCTATGTGCGCTAAGAGCACAGAGAGTTGTTCCGGCTGCTAACAGATTGACTGCAGTTAACGCATGAAGTCGTTATCAACTTCACGCATTAACTGCATGCAGTCGAAACAGATCTCATGCAGCCGAGATAGACTGCATGTAGTCCTAATGGACGGAGTTGCTGACTTTAGACTGCTAACTACTGCTGCTTGCTGTGTTAACAGCAAACACGCAGTCTATCTATTAGCAGTCTAAAGTCAGCAACTCCGTCTGTTCGATAACCTAACTCACAAACTATTAACAAGTGCCATGTCCTTTCTGTCCGGTAACTGTTTATCCTGCGAATAATTTCAAAAAGGCACTTTATCCCTCTCTACTCTAACCATAGACGACTCGATACCTTTTCTTCTCGCACTAAACTTCGGACAGCGCATAGATTCTTCTTCTTCCTTGGTAGATTCCTTTATTTAAATTAAATCCCACTTTGCGTTATCTCGCCATGAATAAGATATTATGTAAAAAGACAGGTCATGGCTTAAGAATAAGACTTATGATATGACGATACAGAAGGTTCGCTATAAGTTTTGTTTAATTCAAATTGTACCATAATTCAAATTTTCTACTTATTTAACGGAAGACGGTCGTCTGTTCGTAATTTAATGTATTTTTTAATAAGTTTTATATAAGACTGTATGTTTTCCTAAATAAATAAAAAAGTTGTTTCATTATTATACTATAACAACCAATTGTTTTATTGTAAAATAAATATATAAAGAAAGTATGCACAAAGAAGATGCCTAAGATATAGTTACTTATTTAGTTAATTTAGCCATCACAACTACTCTAATAGAGTGCCTTCACATTAGACGCTTTTAAAAGAGTTGCAGTTGCGCGCCTGTGGCGCGGCAAAAGTGTTAGACAGCATAACAAAAACATAAAAGTTTATTTTTGGTAAGTTTATTATGTTTTGTGAAAAGTCATGGAACAAAAGTTTGTCTATGATGTTAATAATACAGCATATATTAAGCCCGTTGCACCAAGTACCAAGTAAGTAGTACAGCATATATGAATAAAAAATTAATATGCATCGGCCGGGAATCGAACCCGGGCCGCCCGCGTGGCAGGCGAGCATTCTACCACTGAACCACCGATGCTTCTTACGAAACACAGTTAAATGTTTGAAATATAGCAAAATTGTACACATACATTCACTTTTGTTAGGTCATCCGTATTTACAATAACTGAGCCTAGTTGGCCAGCGGCGCTTAATTTCTTTTGCCGTTGGGCGCATGGTAGGCGCTGCTTTTTTACTTTAGAGAATGGCGGCCGTATTAAAGGTAAAAAAATGTTGACTTGATATTATATACTGCTAGTGAAAGCCAGAAAAAGCAAAATAATTTTAAAATGAAGAGTATATACAAAGTGATTAAAAAACAAGACTTTAGATGTCTCACTCGGGTTGTCAAACCGCACGCTTGGTGGTTTTGCAAAATGACAAAAAAGAGATATTAATGTTGGTATATTCTGAACTAGCCAGAAAAGGGTCGGAGACGGACGCTGTAGGATCGAAACCTGCAGTGTCCCTCCCTTACCAATGGTCCAGAACAACTATACACAAAGGTACAAAATCTCTCATAATAACACATGGATAACCCTTACGGTTTGTTGACAGGAGAGGGAAGCACTCCCAACGCTCAATGTTAGTTTATTTCAAAAATTAATTGAACTCAAAACGCAAGAGTTTCGCACTTCGAGCCAAGCAATAAATATCTTTTCAATTTAGGTATCACAGACAGCCCTCTACGCAGAGCGCACATCGTACAAAATTGTTCCGACGTGGCCGGACAATTACTACAACTGCAACTACAGAGCAAAGAACCTTGGAGTGCGGAGGTCGCTCCCCGAAGTCTTCGTCAAACTAAGGAGGTTGCTGAGATTCCTTGAGGAGCTTGGGTGGTACGAGTAGGAAGAATCCTGCAGCAAACACACGCAAAATAGGCGCCTTAACGTCGAGTTGCGGACACCAGCCTGTTACACCAAGTAGCAAGTAAGTTTTATGACTTTCATAATGCGATAAAAACACTTTTGACGTATGTATGTAACACATGCGATTTTATTGCACCAAGAGTACGAAACGAAAAAAGGCGCAGTGGCCGTGTCCCTCTGGTACTGTAACTGCTAAGGACAGTCGTGTGGCTTAATACTGTGAGGAGAGCATGCGAGAGAAATGCACAAATTTATGGCGCCTGCCCTTTTCCACAGGCTGGGGCTCGACCCCCATGTTGTCGATATTCCAAGTATTCGCACAAAGCGTTTGTTTCCTGAAAGATATAACTTGGGCCTTTTCAAGGTGAGTGTGAATAGGCGTTATTTAAGTGTACATACTCCATCGTCGACTTCATCGTCACTTACCATCAGATGAGATGGAGGTCAAATGCGCACGTACTTTTTTAATAATAAAAAAACTGCTTTTATTTTTACCAGGCGTACAATTTCTAGGTATTATAAAAAAAATATTAAAAAAATTACATGAACTAATAAAAGCGTATTAAAAACGAACAGAACAGAATAGAACATTCCGCCAAAGTCGGAAGACGTTCGATAACGCTAATCTTAGGTAATGCAAAAGTTGCCTTAGTTACATTTACTAAAAAAAAGTAGACAAGTCTGTGACAAAGTTGCCGCGTCTTACGCGACCGAGACCACGACGATGTAGAAATGTAATTTATCTAATGGACTCCCTGCTTACTGTCGTGTCCTGACGTCTTCAATTTGAGCTGTAGTTCTATTATTACGATTGTAGATAAGCCAACTTTGTTAGAATTTGCTTGGTTTTTGTTTGCTTGCTTATTTTTGCGAGGATAAATATTACGAGATTTGAGATTGATTTGTATTTGATGCCAAATATAGTAAATACAAGAACTTATGCTGTATATTTACCAAAACTTTAACAAAATAGAAGATATAGAGATATCTCCCTGGGAAATGTTTCAGATCTAATTTGATCTATGTGTTTCTTGAAACAAACCCGAAAAAATAGCCTTTAACCTTGATTTCGCTCATTGGAATCGATACCGTCATTAAACAAAAAAGTAAATTTCTGTGAAATGGCCATTTAAGTTTCGGAAACCGATTTCAATGCGCGATTTGTTTAAAAAAAAAATTCGCTGTTTAGTTACGAGAAAAAAAAATCATTTCTAATGAGTAGCAATCGTTAAAACCATATGTATTCTAATTTGTTTGTGTAACTAGCAACTACTTTATTAAGTTAGAGTGTTTCAAAGAAAAGTTTTGTAATTAAACATAACTATTTTGTTTTGATTTTTTATATGTTATCTTTCTAGAATTTCAGAGGAGGTATCATTTGCAGTATGCGTATTACTTGGAATTTAGGTAAATACATAACATTTTTAGAATGAAAGTGACCTAATTAAAAAAATTATAAAATAAGTTTATATCATAAAAACACTTTAAAAATCATTGTTCATAAATCTAAATTTGAAGTGACTCATCAAAGCTCGAATGGCACAAACATATATATGGGTATTTTAATATGTTTGAAATTCCACTCCCGCGTCGGTATGTAAACGCCAAATTTAGTCTGTATCTATATCTGTATCTATAAAGATAACACGCCACCACATAAAAGTGACGGATTAGCAATTGAGCCGTTTTCGTTCCGAAAATCGTCATTAAGTTTTTACAAACGCTACTTTGTTAGTTAGAGGACTCTCGTTCACAATTAAACCGGCTTAATCTTGATAAATTCGTAACATGTTGATTATAGAAAATGAAAGAAACAGTCTAATGACAACAAAAAAGTTCAATAAAAAGAGACCTTATAGCGACTAGATTTTGTAAACCTTATTTTTAAGTTATTGAAATGTCCAGAAATCATTTTTAAGAATGTGATGCTGAATGTTGCATTATTATTTTCGAGGACTAACAAGGTCATTCCTTTAGTACTACATGAGTAATAAATGTGAAAATGTCACAAAATCAAAACTTATTTTACGTATTCCCAAAATGTTGAAATTTTGTGTTGGTTCACATTTATTCTAAAGGTGCGATATGTATAATTTACGCAATAATTATGATATTCGGATTGACAAGCAATTCTTGTTTGCATTACTATTTTCTACCTCTTAAAACAATATTACTTTAACCTTACATTGACTTTTCGTACCATGACGCGCTTGAAGTAAGCTTATTATAATGTTAAAACAATGATGTTTTATTGGCTGCTTTGTGACTATTCATTCACTCAGTTCGTGCTTATGACACTATTTTAACATTAAAGTAATATTGTTCTTATGTCAAATTTAGCAATATTAAAAATAGTTACTAGGCCGCAGTGGAAACAACATTATTTTCGAATTTATTGTCTAAATATTGATTTGTAATGATTAACAGTTAAGTTGAATTTATCTATTTACATAAATCTCTTCAATATTTTATATATTTGTTTTTATTTATTAGTACATAGGAAATAATTTTTTGTTAAATAAAAGTAAACTACGCGATGTTTATTTCGTAAAATTATGACAGCGGCATCTATAAGCTCCTTGGCGACACTAACAGTTGACACTAGACTCTAATTCCGAATTCACAACGTGACTATCAAGACTCAACTTGTTTTATTTATTTACCTTCATGCAAATGGGGAATAATTATTGAAAACAACGTAATTTTAATAGATTTTATTATTAAATACTTTTCTTTTTTTAACAGTTAAAATTATCTGAACGTAAATGACAATACTTGAACATTATACTACGATAAGACGATTCGGAATATCAAAAAAGAAAGAGATGGCATTATATAGTTTATATAGCGTTATTTCTTTCGTACTTTTAGTAAGGAATAGACAATATTGGGAAATCATTCGTTCTTTCAATCACTTTAGCAATAAAAAAAATCACTACTTGGTTGACAGGTTTGTCGTGGTACGAATATGAGTAATATTATAACGAGATTACTTTAAGCTTATTTTCAAGTAAGATGATTTTGGAAAAGTTATGGTAGACCCCCAGATCTAAGTTCTCGTAATCGAATAAAGAAGCTTGGTCTTTCTATCTTAACTAGAACTGTAACAAAAATTATTACACTTGTTACCTACAAGTGTAACAAAGACAGTTAACGCGTTCAGAGGGATCAAAATGAGTATAATTTGTCCGACGGGAAAGGACGCCTCATAAAGAAAAAGTTTTGCCATGTAGGGTGAATAGTTTATTTTATTAGCGTGTATTCAAGTTTTTCTGTTGTATTTCTAGTACTTTTTTCAGATTAATACGCTTTATAACCTATATTTTTTTTTACTCCTTTTTTCTAATTTTCTTGAAACCGCTGGTCATTGTAATTCTATTGAGAATACAATAGTGTGCTAACTCAAAAAGTGTATTTCTTCAGAATCTATGAAAAACTAATAACACTTCTTGTGAAAGATTATGTATACAATTTATTACAGACATCAAAATAATTTCCTACTTGCCAAATATATTTAAAAATATAAGGGAAAATATAATTTTACATTTTTCAGTAAGGAATGTTTTGTTCAGAACTAGCTCACAAAAAGTTTGTCTCATTTTGAGTCAAATAGATATCTTTTATTGGTTTTTCACAATATTCTATCGGCGGTTGTATTCACGTGTAGAGATTCAAATTTTACGTTCAGCAATAGTACAATCTTGAATTTCACATATTTTGAGTTACAACACTAGAGTAATAAGCAGTGCGATATATTATTTGTTATTCCGCTGAAACCTAGTTGCAATGGCAATTAAGTTTCAAAAGAGTGTCATTGGAATGGCAGTGATAGCATTCATTCATTCGAACACTAACGATCGATGTTGCCTTACTAAAACTATCATGGGAATTACTATGCATATCTTTATATTATATAGACTACAACATCGTGCCATTGACGAGTATAATGCCAAATAATTCCAAGGGCAGTTGAATAGTAGGTCGACGGCTAGCCGTCGACAAACCTAGTCTTAACTACTAACAGAAACGTTCAAAATTTTGCCATTTGTACTCCATCGAGACATAACTACGTAACTAACATAATTATGGTTTTACATTTTAGTAGCAGGAAAATTCCTTGTGATCGTTCATCCAGGGAAGTACTACTGCTTTACCTATTTCTGTTATCAACATATAGCATTACCTACTCCGTTCCAGTTTTAAAGGGTGAAATTACAGGCATTTGGGATGGGAAAATGTCTGAAAGGTCTAGAACTTTTTCATAAATAACTCAGTAGAGTCTAACTGTAACTACTAAAATAAATAGTCTTAGTAAATAAATAGTGTTTGAAAAATAGGATTTATTACAATATTCTTAACGTTCATTTTCCATAACGTTTAGATGACGTGCACTTAATTAGGAACACAGCACTTGTAATGACTAAGTAGCAGTAGAGCTCCTTGTGAAAGAGCTCGTCCAGGGTAGTACTGCCATTTTACCTTTTTATACCGCCATCAGTAATGGTCATATTACTGTGTTCCGGTTGTGAAGGGTAAGGATGCTGGTGAAATTACAGTCATTTGAGACTTGTCAACTTATGTCTCAGGGTCATGAGCGCAGTGGCAGTGTTCCTCAGATCTTTGCGATTTAAAGCTCTGTGTGGTACTCCAACTGTTATGGCCAGGCGAGTCGATATACTTAGCATCATAAAAAAATATCAAAACGTCAAGTGTTGCATGATTGCCAGCGGTGGTACACTCTGCCAGATGAAAGTGTTAGAGAATGATCACAGTGTCGTAACAGTCTACGATATCTAAATTGGAGTTTACTAAAGACTCGTGTATATTAAAAATTTACATAATATGTGTGATCATGTAAACGCCCAGTATCTATTTTAATGAAGATATCGCATTCAAATTTAGCGCTATTTATTCTATATGACCTACAAAAATATGTTTTTCATACGAAACCGAGGGCATACTTGCTCGGCGTGTAATTATATTTTGCACATTTAATCTAATTTGAGTATTTAGTACTTTCCCATTGCACTTTGCTGGGTTTTAGGAAAGTACCCAAAAATACATTACAACCATACTTGGTATTTATGCTTTTAAGGGCGGACGGAGCATGATAATAAACTCACGGGTAGATGTAACTGTTTCACGACTGGGCAGGGGTCACGTACGTGGTAATGACATTGGAGCAAGTTTTTACAACCATTCGCATCATACCGGCTGGACATTTTAAAACTACCTATCAAAGGTCTCAATTGGGCACGAGAGTACATCATGCTTGATACTGGGCTTTGGAAAATTCTTATTATAATCCACATAGAGTTCAATTTAAATCTTAAGTGTCAAGTTGGGTCGTACTATTTTTAAAATCGGAACGTAGTGATGCTCACATTACTGCTTGGCGGCAGAAATAGGTAAGGCGGCAGCATTTCCCTGGAAGTCTCTATCACAAGAAGCTCTACTGCTACTATATATGTGTAGGTTTCTGGGAATTGGAGAGACGTAAGTCGGGAAGTGAGCATACCTTACAGCCGCCAAAGAGGACCAAAGAGGAGATTTGGTATTGGACTCTAGAGACAGCGGTGGCAACCGTTAGTTGTGCAATGCGCAACCGGAAGTGAGCGTGAGTACAGACCCGATATCTATCTGGAAAATAGGGAGGGTACTGTACGTGCACCCGGGGTTGGACACCCAACGTACTAGTCTCTCGAGACCCCGATGAAGTCAGTGTCAATCCTATGCACTGGCTAATCTGGGGTCAGAGCCTGAACATCGAAGGTTTCTGTGCACGCACAGGGTATACCGTATACCGTAAGGGGCGGTAGGGGGGGTCACTATAATCAAAACTTATGTAGAAAGGAAGGGTTTGCTACTAAATATATGACGTGTTACTGATTGGACATGTGGTACGTAACCCTATCAACAACAAATTGACTTGAAAGATACAAAAAAAAATAAAAGGCAAAATGCATCGGCCGGGAATCGAACCCGGGCCGCCCGCGTGGCAGGCGAGCATTCTACCACTGAACCACCGATGCTTGTTACTAATGTTAAATAAAATACTGTATAATTCAAAACCTTAAAACACTGTGGAGCAAAAACTTAATGAAAATTAAACCCTATACCAAGTGCTTACAACTCAATTTGAAATGTACACTTTCACCAATCACTACATACATGCTCCACTATTTGCTACATAATTTGTGTCTTCTCTTTTCCTTTTACTTTTAAAATTTTAAAGCAAAGGAAATTGATAAACAACGCAAACATCATAAGGTACAAAATTCATTGCATACACCATCTCGGCGCGAATTTGACTGCTTCAGATTCTAAGCAAAATCGACATCATTCATAAGAAATGAATTGACATTTGAGTAAACAGAAATTAAATTGAAGCTAAAATTTAACAGGTAAGACATATTACGCAAATATTTTACTTTATACCTTCAAAGAATAAAACAAATAACATTATCATATCTAATGAATCGAGGAAAGTGGATTTTTCTAACTGTATCCAACCAAACACGAAAAGTTCTCGGCTGGACACGGGAACGAAAAAATCTGCTTTCGAAAAAGGTGGTTTTAAAAATATTACAACCTAACTTGATACTTAAGATTTAAATGGAACTTTATGTCGATTGTAATGAAATTTTTCCAAAGTCCAGTGTCAAGCTTGACATACTCTCGTGCGCAATTGAGAACTCTGATAGGTATTTTTAAACGACTTCAAAAAAAGGCGGAGGCTCTAAATTTCACAGTATATCTTTTTTTGTAGGTATGTTTTTTGATGATTCTTTTTTTTGTTAGAAAATTTTTAATGTTTATTTAAATTTGAAGAAAATAACCTTTAAGGGTGGCAAACAGGTGACGAATGACTTGTGAGATCGGTTTTTTAGTACTCTGTACTGATTTATTAAAATGTTCAGTCGGTATGATGCGAATGGTTGTAAAAGGCGCTAAGAATACTGTAATAAATTCTATATTTCAAAGGCTATTTATTTACTAAGACTATTTATTTTATTAGCAGTAGAGTTTCTTGTGAAAGGGTTCGATATCACCTGCAGACTTTTGTAGTTAAATAAATTTCACATTTCGAAAACAATTTTTTTTGTTCTCGTATCCAGTATCAGACTTTTCGTGTTTGGATACAGTTAGAAAAATCCACATTTCTCGATTCATTAGGTATAATTGTGTTTTTTTTTATTCTTTGAAGGTTATAATATTTGCTTAATATTATATATGTATTAATTTCTGTTTACTCAAATGTCAATTCATTTCTTATCAATGATGTCGATTTTGCTAATAGAACCTGAGGCAATCAAATTCGCGCAGATATTATTTATGATATCAATTAACAGAAGGAACAAGTCGTGCGCCTGATGGTAAGCTACACGCCTGTCCATAACAGTTTCAGTGCCACTCAGAGCTTTAAATCGCAAAGATCTGAGGGGTACTGCCACTGCACCGGTCATCCTGAGACATAAGTCGACAAGTCCCATGTGCTTGTAGTTTCACCAGCACCCTTACCCTTAAAAACTGCTTGGTGACATAAATAGGTAAGGTGGCAATACTTCCCTGGACGAACTCTTTCACAACGAGCTCTACTGCTGCTTAAAGATGGTGTAAGCAAAGAATTTTGTGCCTTATGATGTCTCCGTTGTTTATTAATTTCCTTTGCTCTAAAAGTGAAAGGGAAACTACGTACGTTACGTTACGTTGCTACGTAATTTGTGTGTGAGAATCTTCACTCTCACACACAAATTACGTAGCAAACAGTCGAGCACGTTTGATGTGATTGGTGAAAGTGTACATTTCAATATGAGTTGTAAATACTTGGCATAGGGTTTAATTTTCGGCGAAATTTGGCTCCACAGAGTTTTAAGGTTTTGAATTACAAAGTATTTTATTTAACATTAGTAACAAGCATCGGTGGTTCAGTGGTAGAATGCTCGCCTGCCACGCGGGCGGCCCGGGTTCGATTCCCGGCCGATGCATTTTGTTTTTTGTTTTTTACGTATCTTTCAAGTCAATTCGTTGTTGATTGGGTTACGTACATTTTAAGGACATTATAAATATAATTACTGCATGTATAAAAATTTTCCTTCTTTTTTTGTTGCACTCTTGACTGAGAGGTCGTTATCATTGTCACTTGTTACGGGCTGACGTGTCTCCTTTTATGATATTTAGTAGCAGTAGAGGTCCAGAAAGAGTCCTTCCGGGGATGTACTGCCGCCTTATCTATTTCTGCCGCGAAGCAGTAATGTTATTCTGCATTACTGCATTCCAGTTTTGAAGGGTAAGGGTACTGATGAAATTGCAAGAACATCTGTTGTGGACAGGCGTGTCGCTTACCATCAGGCGCACGACTTGTTCGTCCCGTCGCTTGATTGATGAACTCTCTGGTTCACTCATGCAAGGGACTTCTACTGCAGATTTTATTTGATCTGTCCATCGCGTAGGTGACCTTCGGCACAGTCTAGAACCCTTTACTCAGCCTTGTACGACAAAACGCTCTATGGAATCAACATTTCGTCTGACCGAAGAATCTATAAATGACACAAATTTATTAAAGTAATGAAATAAATTAACTGCCGCCGAATGGTTACCATGCTAGGTTGACACGTTGAGGTCACTGGTTCGATTCCCTGGCCAGGAGAAATATTTGTATAACCTCGAGTGTGTAATTTGTGGTTGTCTATGTATGTGTCCATGGCGATACAGGGTTTCCATAGTGCGGTGATGTTAATGAAAATATCTTATTGCGAATTATTTTTATTTATTTAGGTATCTATTTATAAATGAGAATATAAATTTATTGGACGAAAGTTCAGTAGTGTTTTTAACTTTCAAATCGTGTTTTTTCTGCTCTACAATTTTGAGTTACGACAGTTTTTGGTTTCTTGTGCGTATATTATGAGACGCAAGTATAATAATAAAGTTAATACAACAATAATAACAACATCAATGGAATAAAATGTAACAGACTTAAATTAAATGCTAAGATAGGACTTGGTCAGGTTCGTGTATTTCCTATTTGCGACGCGGTGAGTGGAACGCCAGCCAGACATGGCGGAAATAGCTCTCCGTATGCCGTTGACAACAATGCAGTGTATCCCAAAAGGAAGAAATACACCCCTGACAACAGCAAACTCGAACGAACTCCCGCTTCAGCGGACTATAGCTCGCGAAAGATTATTTGGCCCGATTCAACTTATCGGTATATCTGGAGAAACAAAGAACAAAATAAAATCGAAATAAAATCGAAATAAATAAAATCGAAATAAAATAAAATAATAAAATCGAAAGGCTTGATATCGTTTCGTCCGTATAGGGTGCATAGCCTATATCATAGTCATAGTATTGGTACTATTAATTATTAATACAGAGATCAAGCACTAAGAAAAAGTCGTTGGATCTGGTTGGACTCGAACTAGTGCTTTCAGCATACCGTGTCAGATGTGCCTGTGGCAACCGGATTGGAGGACTTTTTCTAAGCGTTGGATCTTTGTATTAAGAGGGAGCAGAGGAAAAATTCCTAATCTTCGATTTGATTTTTGAGGGGTAAATCCTATTTAAAGTTAAAAATAAAAATTCCCTACAAAAATAAAAAAAAAACTAAAAAACTATCAAAAAAAAGAAAACTCTTGCAGAAATTTGTCAGATATTTACATATATTTACATATACACATTCACATATGTACACATACGCCTTCACATATGTAGACACACAAATGTGCATACTGTACTATAGTCCATCTGTGTATTATATTGTAAGTAGTTTCATTTAAAAAATGTAGTAATAAAAACATAATGTCTAAATCTATTAATACAACGGAATTCAGTTATAATATGTTATCAATATATATTTCAAGATAGATAGATATTTAAATACGTAATACGTTTATTTGAATAAAGAAGTGTAATAAAAATTTTGAGCAGTCGGATACGACTCTATGGATTCAATGTTTACGGGTCGACGATGAGCACGCGAAAATTAACTTTTGATCGGCTTGCGCTGCGACGTACGGGTAGCGGGCGGCGAATGATAGGTGCGGGTAGCGGGGAATGTGGGTGGAGCCAACGTCAAAACTTTTTTGGCATGAGGGCTCTTAATAATTATGACAAAGATTTTTTTAACTGCCTCCAAAAAAGAGGTTGTCAATTCGACTGTATGTTCTTTTTTTTTGATATGTGTTACGCGACTCCGGTATTTGAGAACCGATTTTCATGATTCTTTTTTTGTTGGCAAGGGGGTACTTCCATAGTGATCGCATTTTATTTTGAAGAAAATCATCCACCTCGAAGGGTGGTTGTTCACGCATGAAGATTCATTTTTATAAATAGCGCCTAACTTTAATTTAGGAGCAATTACTTTAATACTTGATTTTGCTATTTCTTTCAAGGCGTTTTTCTCTCAATATACTTTGAGTAGTGTCGTAGCGAGAACCTATTTTTATTATCTCCAGTGTCAAGGCTTATATAGTGGCGAACGGGGATATTTCAATAAAACTTAGCAAATAGACGTAATTCCACGTACTTTTGAGGTCGGTTTTCGTACTCTGTACTGAGATTATTATGGTACCAAGTGAAAGGACGAACTAGTCGTGCACTGTCATTCTGAGACTATTTATTTAATTAAGATAATATACAGGTAAGGTAAAAAGGACAATAAAAGCTTAACTACGAGAAAGTAAAACTAGGATTTTTAAATAATATGAATAAAATTGATCCCCGCGGCAAGGTGCCCAAGACACTAGCAGCGTGCCCTCTTTGTATTGCTATGCTAATGCGTTGGGCAAGGTAGCTGCCGCCCTTGGGTTTCCCAGACAGAATTAATTTTTTCGAGAAAGTTTTTGTACTGGGCCAAGGGTTTCGTCTCCAAAGGCTGTAAATAGGTAGTCGGAGCCGAGATCCTGGTACTTATTACTTTTAATTCTTTCCGCCAGCTCAGCTGCGGAGCTAGCCCTCTTGCTGGTGTGCTGGAGATGGGATGGGGCAAGTGTTGAGACTTAAGTTGACAAGTCCCACGTGCATGTAATTTCACCAGCGTCCTTAACCTTCAAAACTGGAACACAGTGATGCTGATAGTACTGCTTGGCGGCAGACATATGTAAGTTGGCAGTACTTCCCTGGATGAACTCTTTCACACGGAGCTCCACTGCTACTGACAAAAAAAGCTAGTGTAGTAATGTCACAAAACAATAATTGAATAGCATGGTAGTAAAATATAAAAATTTAATATTGATATTATCAAATTACGTTGTGAAAAATAACTCATTTAGGTATAATTTATTATTACAGAGCTTGGTCTGGCATTGACTACATCAGAGCAATTTTTAACGGAATTTTATAATTGTTCAAAATTCACATAAATAACAAATCAATTTCAAACACTTCTTGACTACACTCAGCCAATGCTGCTATGCAAGAGATTTACCTTCGAATACGTTTTAAACTAAGTTTTAAAACAAATTCCTTACACATTTCTTTTAATCGTGTTGTATGGTTCTACTGTATTTCTTAACAAACATTAAAACCATCTTTACGAAATGTTCGTAGTCAAATACAAAGCTTCATTAAATTTTAATTCTATTACTTTGTGTTTACTCAGATGTCAAAAATTACCCCCATACCGAAGCAATGATGTTACGCAGAGATGAAGCATGCGTTGAATTTTGCACCTTACTGTATCTGCTATGTTTATTAATTTCCTTTGCTTTAAAAGTGAAAGGAAAATTGAAGATTCTTATTCAAGTACGTCGAATATAGATAAGCAAGCTTGTTATGATGGAGGAGAACGTTGTAAAATGATGTGTAACGACTTGATACAGGGTTTAATTTTCGATGAAATTTTGCCCCATGATAGAGTAAATTTTGTAGGTTCATTAGGTAACATGTTTTTAAGATTTTGAAATGTACGGTGTTTTATTCAGTATAAGCAATAAGCATCGGTGGTTCAGTGGTAGAATGCTCGCCTGCCACGCGGGCGGCCCGGGTTCGATTCCCGGCCGATGCAATGTAAACTTTTAAGTTTTTGAGTCTATCACAAGTAAATATGAGAGTTCTGGTTAGTTTTTTTTCTGTTGTTACAGTGCCACTGCTTTAAATCGCAAAGAGTAAGTTACGTATTATATGGGTCATGGTTGACCAATGTAAATGAATAAACAAATAAATAAAAATTAATGTTATGTTTAGGACATCAAACTATTTTTCCGGATTTAAATCGCGTATATTTGTTTTTTCAAACAAACCGACGTTTCGGGCCCTTTACAGGTCCATCAGGTTTCACCGTCAGGTTTGTTTGAAAAAACAAATATACGCGATTTAAATCCGGAAAAATAGTTTCATTTCCTATGTGTAACAATCGCGAAAACCTAAGAACTCGATAATGTTATGTTCATCAGTATTTTTCATAAAAAACGCTGTGTAAGGCTGGTCATTTTTCGAAACTTCTCTTTTAAACTCACGAGTTCAATTCTGTGGCTCTGGTGAAAAGGGGTACAAGTCAAAAAAGCGAACTGTACAAGGAAACGCGAAAAACACTTGCCGCTTAATATCATATTAAGCTTTAACTATTTTTGGCGTCTCCTTGTAAAGTTGGGTTTTTTAACTTGTACCCCTTTTCACTAGAGTTACAGAATTTATGGAAATGGCTTGATTGACTTTTGGATACATTGTTTCATAACGTATTTTTTTGATTTTAAGTTTTATATATAAACTACCAATGTGGCATAATAAAGCCAAGTCGTCCAGAGTTTTTTGAAAAGTTTTGAATGCCTTTTTTAGTAAAAAAAGACAATGAAATTTCATCCTGCATTGGCTTGTAATATAGCCCTAGTTTACAGAACTTTTAACACAAAATGCATAAAATAGACAGGTCTTAGCATTTTTATCGACGAACTTCTAAATTGGTTCTGGTTTGGTTGTTCTGGGTTGTGTCCCCGCAGTTAATTTAGTTACTTTGCCGTGCTCGTAGAACAAATGACCGGTGAGGCAGAAGAGTTATTCAAATGGTGCCCGCGTACTCACGACCACCCACAAGGTGGACCGACAACCTGGGACACAAGCCTGGTAATTTTCTTGAAAACACAGGTGCACGACTTTTTCATCTCGTCACTTGATATTATAAAAAAAACTTTTAGCAGAAGATATACGTGCAAAACCCTGCCATTGACACTCTATCAGCACACAATTGAAATGTTTTAAAATTAGCCGATTTGGGGGCTTGGTAATTCGCAGGACGCGAGTAATGCAAGATCGGTAATTGTACCGGTGATCTTTGGAGGAGGCCTGTCTTACGGCTGAATTTTTGATGCTGTGTATTCATAATACGAGTAATTCCTAATTTGGTAGCTACCTATAATTAGTTAAGATTATTAACCGACTTGAAAAAAAGGAGGAGGTTCTCTATTCGATTGTGTTTTTTTTTTGTATGTACGTTTTACTTCATTTGTGAACCGATTTTCATAATAATTTTTTTCTTGGAAAGAGTACCTGGAAAGTGGACCTATTTAAATTTGAAGAAAATATTCCACCTCTAAGGGTGGCAAATTAGGGTATGAATGACTTTTGAGGTCGGTTTTTTTAGTATTCTGTACTGAGATTATAACTATTTTTATTTAAAAAACTGAACTCAACAGTTTGTTCACGCGTTTTCGCTGTGTTTTAATTGCCAAGTTTTATTGTGACCGGTTAACTTGAATTTCATAGAAGAGGTTAATACTTCTTAAAATAACTTCACTTTCACTTAAAATAACTTCCTTAAGACTTTATATAGACAGGAAGGTAGATGGGACGGAAAGAAACTGTAATGTTCTCTCCCTGGGGTACGTGAAAGTAGTCATCCGTTAAAGGGCTATGGCAGGCAGTTTGATGCGTAAATGTTTATTTAGGTTACTGCTATTTTTTTCCATCTGCGTTATTAAGGCTGTGGATAGTTAAAGCTGTAATGTAACTACGTATTTTGGCAATTAGTAGCAGTAGAGCTCCTTGTGAAAGTGTTCGCCCAAGGAAGTACTGCCACCTTACCTGTTTCTGCCGCCAAGCAGTAATGTCAGTAAGTAAGGGTGCTGGTGAAATTACAGGCAAATGAGACTTGTCAACTTATGTGTCAGTGTGACGGGCGCAGTGGCAGTGCCCCTCAGATCTTTGCGATTTAAAGCTCTGCATTCAGAGCTTTAAATTGCAAAGATCTGAGTGCCACTGCACTGCAAGTGTTATGGACAGGCGTGTGGCTTACCATCAAGCGCACGACTTGTTCGTCCCGTCACTTGATATTATACTCGTATATAAAAAGACGTCACGTCGACGGAGGCCATTACTGATATTTTTTTATTTATTTTTTTTATTGTGACTCGGCAAAATGACTGCACCGCGCCTGATGGAAAGTGCGAATACAGTCCAGAGATGAGAGTAACGGATGGAAAACACAAATATCTTCACTCCGTCACTATCATTTTGCCGGTCTGGCCAAATGCTTCTTCACACTACGTTTGAAGGACCCGATGTTATAGAGGGGAGGGAATACATGCGCCGGGAGTTGGTTCCACAATTTGATGGTTCGGCATAAAAACGAATTGCCAAGTTAGTGCGGGACGGTATTGAACTGACCGTCCATCTGTGGCAACGCAGTCCGGCACGGGTGGTCCGCTGATGGAAAGGAGAGGAAGGGATAAGGTTGAATAACTCTTCAGAGCACTCACCGTGGTACAGGGTTTAAAATTCTTATTCCAATTGTTAATAACAAAGATCGAATACTTAGAAAAATTTATTTGATTCGGCTGGATTCGTACGAGCACCATCAGGCAATCCGCTCTGCTCTGCTAATAAATTAAGCGAACGAAAGCTAAGGTACGAAATAGCAGGCCTTACGAATTTTTCTTTGTTTTTGGTTTTTAACGACTTTTTTGCCTCGCCATCTGTGAGAAATTTATTTCTTCACTCAGAGATGTACCTTTACAGCTACCATCGCCGACTACAGATGTCGCTATGATTATAATTTTTAAGTCTATTGAATGTCATTACTCAATATTTTATTACAAAACCATAATATATACAATGAGATTTTAATAACACAGAAAAGACCAATATTATGGACCCCATCGGGCATGCAATACAAAGGAAAGGAGAGAGGAGCAGACCAGCATAAAATAAAAAAAAACAAAATGCTAAATGTTTTAAACATAAAATTTACATGTTAGTGACTTTATGCATATAACAATAACATTATAATAAATATATAATATTATTGTTATATGCATAAAGTCACTAACATGTAAATTTTATGCTTAAAACATTTAGTACCTATTTTGTTTTTTATTTTATTTTTTTGTAGTTGCCACTACAAAAAAAACAGTCGAATTGAGAATCTTCTCCTTTTTGAAGTCAGAAAAAAGTGTACTGAGTTATAAAACACCTAAAAACTTAAAATAAACAAAATTGCATCGGCCGGGAATCGAACCCGGGCCGCCCGCGTGGCAGGCGAGCATTCTACCACTGAACCACCGATGCTTATACCGTTACTATTGAAAACAAATCCCTAATTCAATCAAATATGAATTAAAAAGTGAAAGAGTAAAGCGGTAACTACGCAATATGACGTCACTTGAATACAATAGTCGAGATGATACAATAAGAAATATAAACATTGTGTGACATAACCACTAGGTAACAAAAAAGGTTCTGTTTATGATTTGACGGTATATTAGTTTCTGTTTGAGACTCTGACAAGCGTCGATGACCTTGAGCGATAACGCGCCTACTATAATTTCTCCGATGAGGTGGCGCCATACGCGGATGTGATAAGAGTGTGCTAGTTGGACCTTCAGCTTGAGTTAACATAATATTGATTGTCGCTAATAGATGGCGTTGTACTTAAAATACACACTTGCTCTCTCATATGCACACACACTTACATAGAGCTAAGAAGAGATAGACAGGAAATTACTCGATTGTCGCACTAATGTATGTTATGCAAATAGTAAGTACCTATTGACTATTACATGTATCAGGGTATTTCCTTTCGGTTTGTTATATGTATAGGTATTAAAATGTGAATTTAAAAAATGCACGGAATGGGTATTTATAAAATATTTAGAACAATGTGTTATTTATTAGCTAAATTGTCTAGGTACATTATTTTACAATCGAATGCGATGATGAGTTGAGTAGTGAGTTTATGACGTTAATAAGGCATTTAATATGGGATTGCCGCAATTTTTTTACGCAATCTAAATTTTTTTTCCTACTAAAGTTGTTTGTTTTTATGAGCACTCCTCACTCCTTAAAATTTTACTCAAGCCTTTTGAGGATCCTGTACAAATAAGGAAATAATAAGATGAACAAAAAATGCTCCATAACATAATGTCTTGTAATTAAGTAATCTCGTAATAAAGTAAATCTTGTAATAAAGTAAATGTCGAATAATTGGAGTTGAATAGTGATCTCTACGATTTTTATTTTTTTAATTCGTTCTATAACGTACTGTATATAATGTCTGTGACGCTATTTTGAAAAACAAAAATATTAAATGGCGGCTACAAACGGAGTCAAAAAGATTCCAAGCCCTTCTTATTAAATTTTATAGTACTTACTCAGGATTGCTTCGAGGAAATATATATCACTTTCAGAAATCCCTGGAAGTGGTTCGTTACTCAATCTGTATTTTAATAATAAGTTGGTACGTAACTAGATAAGTTACAATGAGAAAATCTCATAGCACAGGCTTTCTACCTAGTTTGAGCAAGCAGGCAATCTGTATACAGTTGACGGCATTATTATTATTATTCTCAGCTTTCTTTTTCTCAACTTACTAATTAATATTGAAAACGAAACATCTGTAGGGACGGTGGTAGCCGGGGATATTGGAGACGAGTGAAACCAACGAATGCGATTACAAGACTGAATATTTATTGTATTTATTGTAAGTACATTACAGTACTACTAAATAAGTATACTACACTTACTACGTCACACCTCCCTTGCAACTATAAAAAAAAGTAGTACAACTTTTTTTAACATACAAAAGAATACTAAATAATACTACATTGTATTAATAAAACATCATAATATTACTGTTTGTTTCTAAATACGCTTACAACTAGTTGATACATTTATTAAACATTTTTTTAATTTTTTTTTAATTTACTTAGTAAACATAGACATACATTTAAAAAGACATTTTAATATGTATACAAAATAAGTAAATGTATTTGTTTTTATTTTTATTTTTTTCATTTAACGCAGTCATTGTTTGTATAGTTTTGTTCGATTCTTATGTACAGTAAATCAGCTTGTTATTTTTAAGTACATCTACATTAGGTGAAGCGTCTCGTATTACTTCATATGGACCTGAATAGATACTACTGAGCTTGTTACCAGTTTCATTTTTTATCAAAATTAAATCTTTTGGCTTGTAAGTAACCGAGTTCATGTTCTTATCGAAATTTAATTTTCGGTTCAGTTTGCTTTTGAGTAAATTTTCTCTTGCTTCTTTTTGAGATACTTGAAGCCGATATTTAAGTTCCAATGCATAATTTTCGTGACTGTATAACGGTTCTACAATGTTGCTCGTTAAATTATTAGGTAAACTGCACAACTTACCAAAAACAAGTTCGTACGGAGTGTATCCCGTAGACGAGTGTACTGACGTATTGTATGAGAAGTTCCAGTACGGCAGCCACTCACTCCAATAGTCCGGATGATTATCTGTTTGTATTCTCAAAAAATTACCTAGACCTTATGCGTGTTTTCCAAGGCTCCTATGCTTTGGTGATGGTAAGCTGTCGACTTAATTTGTGATATTTGTAATAATTTACATACCTCGGCTATTACTGCTGATAAGAACTCCGTTCCACGGTCTGTACCTATACAATTTGGTATACCATAAACTAATATGAAATTATTTACGAAAGATTTTGCAACCTCATTTGAGATTTTAGTAATCAACGGGTAAGCTCCGACGTACTTTGTTAATTCGCATCGTATAGTTAAGATGTAGCTATTGTTATTGTTGTCTCTGTCTAAGGGTCCAACAAGATCCAAAAATATTTTGTCAAAGGCTGAATTGGCAGTAGTGGTAATTACCATCGGCTCTTTAATGTGATGGTTTGTATGTTTTTGTTTTTGACATTTATCGCAACGAGAAACAAATTTTTTAACATCAGTTTCTAAACCGGGCCAATAATACCGTCTTCTGATATTATTAAGCTTTTGCCTGATACCCGCGTAGCCACTAGTGGGCAACAGGTGGAAATCGTTTAGAATCACCCTACGATCATCCTTGTCATCTATTCTATTCAAATTTTTTTAAATTTTTACTCGTTGACCGGTCCAATTCTTATTTTAACGTATCTCATCTACTAACTTTTTAATCAAATTCTCATTATTTTTATCTTTTAATAAACATTGCTCGCTCACGTTACACTGTGTACAAAACATCTCTAACTCACGTACAAATTCGGCTCGCGTAAATTGTAATCGTGAATTAGGAGTTATATAAATCGTATTATACTCAGGTACGTACATTAATGATTTTTTATTTGAACTTTTCAATATTTTACCTTTTATTTTCTTTAAATTATTTTCTGTAATACATACCAATTCTACTGATTCCGAAGGTCTTTTATAAATATCCACTACATTCGGTTGATCAGGCCGTTTGTCGTTGGATATTATATCGACCTTAAAATCCCTACAGTTAAATTGTTTTTTCCATTGCGCGCGCGTCATTACGTTTAAGTTTTCATGCATTCCTTTCAACTCTTCTGATGTTAGCTGTATTCTAGATAAAGCGTCAGCCGCCGTGTTTTCGTTACCTTTTACATATTCAATATTAAAATCATGCTCCTCCAATGTCAACCTGAATTTTAGTAGACGGCCAGTAGGATCTTTCATATTAAATAAGTATATTAAAGGTCTGTGGTCCGTATAAATTTTGAACTTACGACCGTATAAGTAAGGTCTGTAGTATTTTACTCCCCATACAATTGCTAACAATTCTTTTTCGATGATAGGGTAATTGAGCTCGGCTTTATTCAAAGTCCTACTAGAATAAGACCGGGCGTCCGTCCTTGTTAGATAGAATTGCTCCTACGGCGTATCCTGAAGCGTCTGTTTTTAAACTAAATTCATTTTCTGGTGAAAAATCGGGGTACTGTAATAATGGAGGCGATATTAATAATTCTTTTAATGATTGAAATGATTTTTCACACTCTAAATTCCATTCTAAAGTTACATTTTTCTTGCAAAGTTTATCAAGCGCATGTGCTTTCTCGGCAAAGTTGGGAATGAACTTCCGATAATAATTTAGAAAAGCCACAAATCTCTTTACTTCTTCTATATTTTTCGGAACTGGGAAATTTTGTACAACTGTAATTTTTTCGGGGTCGGGTAAAATTCCGACAGCAGTTACTAAATGTCCGAGATATAAAATTTGTTTCTTCAAAAATTTACATTTTTCGGGATTTAATGTCAAGTTAACCTTATTTAGTCTGTCAAAAAATTAATTAAATTTTTGTTGTGGTCCTGTAAGTTTCTACCAAAAACTATTAAATAAACAAGGCATTTTTCATAAGTTAATCCTGACATTGCCAAAGAAATCATACGTGAAAGTGCACTTGGGCTGGTTTTTAGACCCATTGGCATCCGTTTCATTTGAAATTGACCAGAGTTAAAAGCTGTGTACTTTCTGCAATGTTCTTAGTATAGTATAGATTTCTTTTCCTCACTATTTAAATGATCTAAATTTATTTGAGAAAATATTTTTTTTACGCTCTCGGCATTTCCGTTACACTTTTGAAAAGAATATATTTCATAATTTTTTAAAGGTTCTATTTGCAGCTCATTTATTTCTAATGATCTCGTTCTCTGTTGTATTCAAAATTTGGATAGGTATTTTACCTAATGTTGGTCGTACTAAAGAGCTTGCTAAAAAAACTCCCTTTTCAATTTCTTGTGAATAAATAATACTATCTTCTTCCAAATTTAATGAAATAAAATGTATACTTTCTGATCGTGAAGGTACCCTAAAGGTATTTATGTGACGTTCTTGCAACATTTCCAATCTTATTGCATTATTTGTAAGTATGCTAGTAATTCTCAAATTGTTATTTTCCAAGTCTAGAACTGCGAAGTATTTTTTCAAAAATCGTGTCCTAAAATACCACTTGTTTCACATGGCAGTGAATTAAAAACGTAAAACTTGTGTTCAAATATTTCACCTTCGGCCTCTAAAGATAAATAAATATATCCAATTGCTTCTACTCTATCACCAATTCCATTTATTATACTTCTCTCCTTACAATACGAAATATTATTCCGCTCAATGTGTTTATGTTTGATGCCCGAAATGGATGCACCTGTGTCCACTAGCCAAGTATGATTATGATTATTGAAACGTAATTGGACATGAAGTGAATTCTGGCAAGATATGATGATATCATTAGTCACGAAAAAATTCCGAAGTGTCGTTAGTTGTAATCCTTTGTTCTAATTCGGGATTACGTGTCGTTGCAACATTCACGTGGAAATTACCACTATGCCTACGGTAATTACTAAATTGATTCCTACCTGTACGTCGACCACGTCCTCCGCGTGCACCGCGAGATCTTGTCCAGGTGTCACGACTGAATCCTCTGGCACCGTAGCTCTGCTCCTGGGGCTGGTAGTTCTGGTTGCTCTTACCGTAATTCCCTCGAGTATGGTTATAGTTGTAATGGGGTGCGCTTTGATAACGCCTGTTACAACGGCCTCTGAAATTGTCACGTCTGTTATAATCCAAACTAAAAATATCGCCCGAGGTTGAGGAAGTCGCAGTATCCTCGTCTTTAGCTGCCTGGATGGCCTCTGTCAATGTACTAATATTTCTAGCTGCTATTATCGTGCTAAGTCGACGATTATGAAATCCGTCCGCGAACCGCTTAACGGCGTATTTTTCGTTTATCGTCTTCAATATATTATATTTGCTGGAATCTCCGTCGGCTTGCGTAATCGTTAACCCTACGAATAATTCAGAAATTTGACTCGCAAAATCATCAATAGACAAATGATTTTGATGTATTTTATGCAATTTGTCTTGAATAGACGCTGCTGATTTTTTCGGTAATAGTCGTGATCGCATATCATCCAATAAGTTGTTAACTGAACTGTAATTTGTTTCTAATTTTAATTTTGCTTGTTGCGACAGTCACCTTTTCAATACAAATTTTACCAAATTATTTTTACTTGCGTCATCTGTCAGCATGGAATTATAATAGTCAACACCGGCAATTAATTGCTTGATGCTTGTCTCATCGTCAGTCATTAGTACTGCAACAAATTTAACGCAGTCTTAAGATCAAACTCCATTGTATTACATAATTTTTTTTTGTAACTTTACACAATTCTTCTATTTCATTGTACAATACCTTAAACTTCCTAATTCTTTCTTTAATTAATTTAATTCCCTGTTACTTTATTAATCCACTTTCTATATCTTTGCTTATCTCCTCTATTTTACTATGCAAAATTTTTTGTAGTTTTTTCGCTTCTTCAAATTTTTTAAGCACTTTTTCACTTTCTCTCCGTATTGGTCCTATCTTAATTAAATAAATTCTTATTTGTAATAAAGATTTATGTAAATTGTTTATTATTTCCATACCATAAAAGTAAACTTAAAGTCCTTATCTCCTATTGATTAATTAATGAATATCCACTCACTTATTTACCACATAATTGTCTAATTTTCACTTTAAACACTGTTTACATGCACACATGTATATATTTAAGCTTCTCCTTGATTTTTGTGGTATACTACCACTATAGCTCGCGCTCTTCTTGTTATTTTCTTGTTATGGCAGGTATTAATAAACCCATAGTGAAAAAAATTATCCCCAGAAGTATGGCTGCAATTAAAAGCCGTAAAGTTAAACTTATATGACTCATATAATCGACGGCTTTATGAGCGTGTTGATTCAATACATTGCGTTATCCAACTTGAGTGATAATATCGTGTTTATCCTCAGTATTTGGGGTTGTAGGACTCGGCGCTGCTGGTTTACACATGTTTTCAAATGGGGCCAGTCACAGTTCACTGGTAGGTTTGCACTGTGTTGGGCGACACGCATCCAAATAAGGCAGGGTCGCCATGTAGGGACGGTGGTAGCCGGGGATATTGGAGACGAGTGAAACCAACGAAAGCGGTTACAAGACTGAATATTTATTGTATATAATTATTCTAAGTACATTACAGTACTACTAAATAAGTATACTACATTTACTACATCCATCCATCCAAACAAATTGTCGAAATTTTAATATCAATTTATAAAAAAAATAATAAATAAAATAAAATATCGATTATTTCGGGTAAAAAGACCCATAAAGAGAGATTGTGTTGTATCTTTATTATAGCTTTCTTTGTGTGTGAAATAAAGCATAAATAAATAAATAACATTATCGGTAAAATCAATTTAAAAAAAAGTTAAAAGTAAAACACAGAAACCTAACTACCCACTATATAAATTTACTTTTCATTGCTGTCGAATGTCTATCACAACAACGCAAATTATACTGATAGTTCTATCGTTCTGCAATCATCGTCAGGGACTGCATTAAAGCGATCATATTCCAAGTATTAGCCAATTCTGTCATTTTCATAGATCTATACAAATCTATCCGGGCGGGCCCTACCATGAACTCTTATTACGATTCAGTTTAGACCTAAAATGAATCGTTGTGAGACAGCGCTACATGAAGTGTATATCACTATCATGCTTTTTTGTCGTTACGAACCTATACTGAACTGCAATAAGAGTTCATGGTAAGGCCCGAGCTGGCAATGGCGCCGCCGTGGGCGAAGCCGCGACCAGTAGGCGCAGGCGAGAATTTATATATTTATTTTATAGCCGTGATTAGTAAAATAAAACACAAAGTATAGGTATTTATGTAGATATCTATATTTTGTTGTATTACTTACTCGTGTAATAAAATACCAGACTGTTCATCTGCTTCGGAATATTTTTTCTTTTTACTGTAAGGAAATAATATCATAATAATAAATTATATTAATAACGCCCACACTCAACATAGGTCCGCACTAGGGAAACCATGTGTCGCGGGTGCCATGGACACACGCTTATACAACCACAAATTACACCCAAACTCACGAGAGAAATAAATGTAGGCCATACAAATATTTCTCCCGGCCCCGAAATCGAACCTGGGACCTCTGCGCGGCAGTCCGGTATGGTAACCGTTCGGCCACGGAGGCAGTTAAAGGATAAACAGTTACCGGACAGAAAGGAAATGGCACTTGTTTAATAAATAGTTTGTGAGTTCGGTTATCGAACGGACGGAGTTGCTGACTTTGACTGCTAATAGATAGACTGCGTGTTTGCTGTTAATACAGCAAACAGCAGTAGTTAGCAGTCTAAAGTCAGCAACTCCGTCCATTAAGACTATATCTCGGCTGCATGAGATCTGTTTCGACTGCATGCAGTTAATGCGTGAAGTTGATAACGACTTCATGCGTTAACTGCAGTCAATCTGTTAGCAACAACTCTCTGTGCTCTTAGCGCACATAGATGAGAAAGAACGACTTCAAATATTGAGATAGCTCTCTCGTTGTAAAAAATGTAATTTATTTTAATTCCGTTAACGACACGCAACGAGTATATAACCAGGAATAGAGACGAAATAAGGGCCATCCATCCCAGTCAAGTCATCAGGAAAATCGGACTTGTATCACTTTTAAATATCAACTCTCGTTTGCAATGTAATCACAACTTAGAAAGCTGAAATAGTACAGCGCCAATAACTTATCTGTGTACGTCTCCGCGCATATTCTAAAAATATTCTATTCTGGTAACCGTTCGGTTACCATGCCAGACTGACGTTCGTGCAGACTTGTAAAGTAAGAGACAAAAGTATTTTATTACAGTGATTAGAAGGTACTTACTCATCCGCATCGCTCCTACTTGGCTGTATTTGTTGGGATCTTGCAGCAGAATTTGCATAACGAGAAATACGTTTCCGCGTCAACTTTACTGACAATCGTGGTTTACGCCTTTTCTTGTTTCCCATTTTTTTTGCTTACTATTAAGTCAACTAACTAATAGAATCACGTGAGACTAATTTGAAACCAAAAAATATCGCTCGACAGTAGACGGCCGATTTCAATAGAATAAATACCATAGAGTTAGATATCTATGTTAAATACAAATTCATTTGTCAAAACAGATGAGTGAGGTCTGGCAACGTATCCCACGAACGCAAGCTACGCAGCAGAAGTTTGCAACGTTGCAATTTTACTAAATAATCAAGGACGCAAACAATAATTTCATTTTTGTTTTGAATTCTTTGTGTTTTAGGTTCTAATCCAACCAAAGATATATATTTTTTTATTTTCACCTAATGGCTATTTGACTTTTTTTTGTTATATTTTGGTTTGATTTCAACGAATTGGTGCATTATACTTACCTATTTACGTATTTTTTTGTGTATGATATTTTTCACACTGTTAAGTGCCTGTCCATAATTTGCAAGCAAATTTTAGCTTGTACTTTAGTAGGCGAAAGTAACTTTTTACTCCTAAAATTGTTATTTGTCTTTTATTCAAAAATAAAACGACCATTTTAAAGATAAGTACCATTTAAATAACCACACCAAATTTGGTAGAAAGCAAGTTTGATTTGCCCGAGAAAAATATGTCAAAAAATAACCACCAGAGTCTCACTGTAATCCAGTTTTTGAATTACCTATGACAATAAGCAATATTCTAGGCTATTCAAATTACACTTCAAGATACGTGTTACAGGATGCACTATTTTCAAAGGCTCTTTTATTGGCACTTCATCGCCTAGTATATAGCTGTACCACTGAAAGTTTGCTTTTGTGGCTATCACAATGGTATTTACATTTTTTTTATTTTTGTAACGGGACGAACAAGTCGTGCGCCTGGTGGAAAGGGACACACCTGTCCATACCAGTTGCAGTGCCACTCAGAGCTTTAAATCCCAAAAATCTAAGGGACACTGCCACTGCGCCCGCCACCCTGAGACTTAAGGTCACAAGTTTCATGTGGCTGTAATTTCACCAGGACCCTTCAAAACCGGAACTTAGTAATGCTGACATTACTGCTTGGCGGCAAAAATAGGTAAAGTAGCATTACTTCTATGGACGAACTCGTTCACAAGTAGCTCTACTGCTACTGCAGCTGCGTATTTACATAGCTACATATAAGTATTTATATAATCTCTTTGTCATCAATTTGTAGAATTTTGTTTGATATACTATTGATTTGAAATATAATGTTTCTTTTTTTGTATTTAAATAATGACAAACCCGAATATTTTCACGTTTCTTTAATGGTAAGGTGATTTCAACTTTTCGTTGTCTTGTGAATCTGAAAGAAAGTCGCATCATATTTTTTTTTGTTAGAACCTTTGAAAAGGTTGATATTGATAACCCAGAAATAAAATTCATATTACGTGTTGTAATACGTAACACATAAGGGCGCGTTTATTCTATATAAATTTCATCGCGCTCACGCCGCGCGGGGAACATGTGTACGTGATCAGAGACCGAACTGTTTTGGCAAAATACGTTAAATATGCATTTAGCTTTTACGTTTTAACTTCAATAAGCGGATGGCTTATCTTTGGTCTACGCGACTGTCGGCCGGTGTCTTATTGTCGGTGTCCTGTTGTATTATTCCGAGGAATTAAATTGTTGTTGCTTAGTGAACAAAATTGAGATTCGCCATTTATATACGTCCACAGACCACACACATATACGTCAAAGCGTGATTACGGCGCGGCGGCCGTACGAAAACTTTCGTGTCGTGTAACTGGGCGCTAAATGGTTTGGTAACCTCAGAATTCGTTATCGCCGATCTTTTTTAGATATGCCTTTATGATCTTTTACGTCGCATCTGGGTAAAACAGTCAGGGTAGAGAGGTTGCTAACGACTTGAACGATTAAAATTAAAATGAATAATGTATTTATAGCTTGCTTGGTAGATTCTAAAATCACTTCAAACTTACGAATTCAATACATGTATTATGTAGGTAGTATTCGCGAAACATTATTTGGGTCGATTAAACTTAATCAGCACATCTTTGAAGAGGGATAGAACAAAAGAGGCAGTCGGCTCGGTAAGACACGTACCATTCGTATATTATACTCAGCTAGTATTGATACTTTAAGCAAGATAAAAATAAAAGACTTTTATCTTTTATGAAGGGGCTCAGCTCTTGGAGAGCAAATGGTTTTAGTGGTTTTTTTAATAAAAAATAAGGTCGCATTTGACCTTCATCTCACCTGATGGAAAGTGACGATGAAGTCGACGCTCGCCTTGAACAGGTCCAAGTTATACCATTCAAGTCTGCAGGCAGGGAATTCCATTCCATAGCCGTCCGTCATATAATTGTGGAAGGGTAACGCTTCGTGCGAACCCTTGGAATATCCACAACATAGAGGTGGAACCCTAGCTTACTTCTGGACCCCTGATGATGTAAAGGGGAAGGCGGAATTAAATCGTGCAATTACCTCGCACACTTTCCGTTATATATCCTGTAGAATACCGATAAGCAGACAACTTTACGACCGTGTTCAAGGCTCTGCAGCTTCACCTCTACTAATTACGAGTCACTTATAAGATAAACATCTAGACACGCTTTTCAACTGATTTCAGTGCCAGTTGGTATTTGGCTGAACCATCCTATAGATGGCAGCAGTACTCCATACATGACCGGTCTTATGCTTGGTACAGTTGAAGCAACTTCACACCGGGACAGGACAGGCGTGTCGCTGACCATCAGACGAACGAGTTGGTTGTCCAATCACTTGGTATTCTAAAAAATAATCATAACGCATACACTCATAGCCTCGCATTAGGGAAGCCTTGTATTGCGGTCACCATGGATGAAAACAACGGCAACCACATATCACACTCAAACTAACTTTTGAGTTAACGTTTAACTGTCTCCGTAGCCGAACGGTTACCATGCCGGATTGCCACGCAAAGGTCCCAGGTTCGATTCCCGGGCCGGGAGAAATATTTGCATGGCCTACATTTATTTCTCTCGTAAGTTTGGGTGTAATCTGTGGTTGTCTATGTGTGTGTCCATGGCACCCGCGACACAGGGTTTTCCTAGTGCGGGGCTATGTTGACTGTGTGCGTTATTATTCAAACGCACGAGAGAAATAAATATAGGCTATACAAATATTTCACCCGGCTCGGGAATCGAACCTGGAACCTCTGCATTGTCGTCCAGGATGGTAATCATTCGGCCACGAAGGCAGTTAGCAAAAAAAAAAAAACACCACGGTCTGATTTACTCTACATACGAAATCGTTGTTTACTCCGTTTAGTTTTTGTAAAAAGAGAAGTTTTAGTTTTCTATTGAAACAATGGATAAGTCGCTTATAACATTAATAGGTCTAAATAATACTTCGAGAGCAGTTGAAATAACAAAAACTAATATTTTGTACACCAATGGTTCTTTGGCGGTAAGCATAAATAATAATATTGGCAGAAGGGGCGTCGGATAACCGGGCATTATTTAGCAGAAGGGCGTTCTGACGTCACCCGCCCGGAATTAATCGTACCGTCTCGTTTCCCTAGTACATACATGGTTGAAGGGAAATATTTATTTACAAGATTGTACTAACAATGTTGCGTCTTTGTTAGTTTTATAATACGTTCGGTGTTTTGTGCTGAATTTGTCGAAAAATTGGAGTAGAGGTTAGGGATTGAACCCTGTACCTCAGAGATGACCGACGCTATGACAACCGGTGTACTAGTCACTCGACTGCGACAAATATGGGCGATGGATGAAGAGATCCCAGGTTTGATTCCCGTTAGGACCAATTTGAGAAATGAACTTTGCTAGATGCTCGCATATGTGCTACTGAAAATTGTAATTGTAATTGGGCAACGGAGCCGATGTAAACTGTGTTTCACTGCTACAGAAAAGATCGGTCAGAATAATCAGTGGTATCCAAAGAAGAACATACGCAAATTTTTTTTTTATTAAATTGGGTATCATGACAGTAACATCATTGTTTATTTGTTTATTTTTAATTCCTTAAAAGAAGCACACAAAAAGAAAAATAACTTAAAAAGAACCAGAGATGTACACACTTACAATACTAGAAATAAAGACAAACTGATAGTACCAAAAACGAGATTGTAAAGAACTGTTAAGCAAGGTAACCGTCTATAGATAAAACTATACAATGAACTACCACCGATTATATCCGAAAGATAAAATAAAATTTAATTGAAAACCCTTTCTATAAACTTGACGAATATTTTGACTTTATGCACTCAAAAAAATGCTCATTACTTTATGACATTTAATGTATCTATTGATAATTTATTACTTGTGTAGTTTACTTGACGTGCTAAATGTTACGAGCTTGTGACGTGGCAAATAAAGAATTTGAAATAATTATTTGCTCAGCAAACTCTTTAAATTCAAATGGTAAATGGATACAAAATTTTACAAGATCACTTTTTTAAATTGGTTCCAGGGGGTCGATTGAGAACCTTACCGATAGCCCAGTTGTCGACCGAGTCGATTTGATATAGGACGATTTCTTTTCATTTTTATTCACAACACCCGAATCGAATGTCAAACTGTCAGATTCGAAATCGAACCGAAATGACGTCACATCCGTGCGATTACTCGAACTTCTGGAACCGGCAAAGGCTACAAACGTAATTCATAACACAGTTATCGTATGTAAGTTACCGAACGTCTTATTGTTTACAAAGCAAGAATGTAATATGGTAATCTCTTATTATTTTAAATAAAGTCTGGATATTGTTGAATTTTATTAATTTATTTTAACGCAAGAAGCATTCTTATATTTTAGGCATTTAAAGTCTTAAAAATGTATAAAAAAGGATTTTAATTTTTCTTATAATCTATTTCATCGACTAACTCCGTTGACGCCGTAACCGCCGTTGGATAACGATATCGTATCCGAAGCCGAACCGATTGTTTAACTCGAATGTTCTGAATAGCGGAAAGTGCCCTTCGATTCGAGAACGATATCCAATCGAATGATTTGGTTAAAATATCGAAGAGTTCTGAATCGGGGTCCTGGTGTGGGTTTGGGTTTGGGTGGGATTGAGTTTCTTTGGGTGTCATAGTTCAGGGAATTTCCTAGTTTGAGATCATGTTAATTGGTGTGGTTGTATAGCACATTATTACAAAATTATTACGTTATTATTAACATATTATTAATTAATGTCTCGTCTCAAGTTTCATTTGATAGAGCATATCCTGAAACTTATTAGTAAATGTAGCTTGACTTAACAGTTCTGTGTCAAAGTTAAAGGCTAAGTTCAAACTACTGTTTTCCCTACGTGAAGTTCAACCGCTTCAAGTTAGTAGGCGCTATCGCTATCTTCTTAACATAATATTATAAGTACTGTACAGTTAAAACAAAGTTAGAAAGAATAAGTAGTCTAAGTTACTTAAACTTAACTACTTTCTCATCTTCCCGCCCATATATTATTACTTAGGGTCTTATGTAAACTACTTTAGACTTCAGTAGTTGTAAGAAGAAATAATGTATTTTTTAATCTTACGCAAATAACGTGCAGTGGGTGGAAGGCTAGAGTTGTACGTACTGCCAAAAACTTTGTTGATATTGTATTTTGTGTCATTGAAATAGCGTTGAAGTTTGTAGTTTTAAAAGTTGACAGTGTGTTATTTTTAAGGTACGTTCTGGGTCCTTCAGTGTGTAATACGACAAATATGGTAACTTCATACAAACGTAGCAGCGCCGCTTGTATGTGTGCGCTCCCACCGCGTGCTTTAAGGACACACACATACGCATAATCTCGCGATGCATTCGCGTTGCTGGTCGTCACACGCGCGTTTCATTATTATGCGAATGTGTGTGTCCGTATACGGCGCGCGACTGGCGTGGCATATATACGCCGCGCTGCTGCGTTTGAATGAAGTTACCATACTTGTTTATTTATTATACTATGACATTAGTAACAAATGTCCAGCATATAATAGTTTTTTTATTTCTTTTTATTTTTTATGGTATTAAATGACGGGACGAACAAGTCGTGCACCTGATAGTAAGTGACACGCCTGTCCATAATAGTTGCAGTGTCACTGAGAGCTTTAAATCGTAAAGATTTAAGGGACACTGCCACTACTCCCGTCACCCTGAGACAAGAGAAGTTAACAAGTCCTATGTGCTTGTAATTTCAGCATCACCCTTCAAACCCGGAACGCGAGTCTTCACGCCAGCATATCAAGCTATTCATTGACGTATCTTATTCCGTTGCACTGGAGGCGATTTTCGAACAAAAATGTGTAGTCTGATGTGTCGTTGTCCGTACATAAAAAGCACCGACAAAATTTCAGCTGGCGACCGAACTCAAAATAAGATTTTACAAGAATTAGAAAAACAGTGCTATTGTATTGGTAGTCGCGTCAATTGGTGCACTGGAAAAAAAAATACTTTAATCAAGTTTTGATTATGAATACGAAGATCGAAAACACAGAAAAAATTTTCGTCGACCCGGTCAGACTTGAACCCACGTCCATGCTTCAAAAAATCTCTCACTAGATTTCACCAGCGGCGACGAATGCCGAAGCTCAGTACAAAGATCTATAATAAAAACACATAGGACAATTTCGATGACTCAGTAACTGGACCCGTGACTCAGATGGTTAGAGCAATGCTACGGTGCAGCCTGGTCGTGCGTTCAAGTCCCACGGGGTTGACGAAATTTTTTCTGTCTGTTCGATGTGTGTATTCATAATCTAAAATAACAAAATAGTGGAGTTATTTCACAAGAAATCTCAAAAAATAACATTTAATCAAATTAATTTTATAGAGATTCTCAATAAAGTCAGTTACAAAATGATTCAATTCATTACCTAAAATTCCTGCTGGGCAACACAGGGGCAGGCAGCAGCGGTAACATGACAGGGCGCAATTTGCGCGAGAAGCGACATAGAAACGTATTGTTATTCTGGCTAGAAAACATGAACCTACACTTGCTACGCTCTTGACAAATCTCTTACGCCTTCTCCACTCGCACCAGTTTCTTCATACGTGCCTGTTTACTCTTGATATTTTTAACCTGACCCTTTTTAAGGATATCCTCAATCTGAGTAAACTAGGTGAGATTACCATGCCATAAAAATATCTACAGTATCCAGAGCTTCTCTTTATTTAGTAAATATCTGGAACAATGTACGTAATGTAGTTTAAAAAGGAACCAATTTATTTTTAATCCAGATTCTAGTCATCTAGCGTCTGTTGTTAAGTTCAAATGGCACATTGTTGAAACGTTTTGAAGCTGGATCGTTACTTCGTTTTTTTGAACCTAGAGCTATGAAAGTTATAAATTATTAAAGCAGCGTTGAAATAATTGGATTGAAATACAACAATAACTATGAATATTACATAAACTCAATATACAGACACAGATTTTAAAATTAATGCAACAAATGTTATAAAAAATACAAAAATTCTGTAGAAGACAGTATAAAGAAAAATATAAGATTCTTCTGGACTTATATAAATAATCGCAAATAAAACCTAGTTTACCAGCGGAAATATATTACAGAGATCAGAGCACCAATGATCCGAACGAAATTTGTAATCTGTTTTCATTGTTTTTTAAATCTGTATATGAACCATCAACTTTTGACCCTGTCTCGTGGATACCTGGTAACGAACTAGCCGATAATAGCAATGTGTTATGCAATGTGTACGTCAGCACTGAGAAAATAAATCGACAGTTACATTCTCTTGATGTTACGAAAAGACCTGGCCCAGATGAACTCCCACCAATCATTATAAAGACAACAGCTAGATTTCTTGCATCTCCACTAAATATAATCTTGAATAAATGTCTAGCTGAAGATACTTTTCCAATTAAATGGAAAACCGCTAATATAATTCCTGTCTATAAAAACGGCCCTAAACAAAACATTGAGAACTATAGACCAACATCCATTCTTTGTACATTAGCCAAGATAATATTTGAAAAGTTAGTCCATGATGAGCTTTCTCCGGTCTTGAGTTCCCTCATAATACCCGAACAGCACGGTTTCGTTAAGCGTAGATCAACTGTATCTAACTTACTATAATTAACTGGTTTCGTTTTTAAAAATAAAGACAACAGCATCCAAGTAGCCGCCGCATACACGGATTTTCAGAAAGCTTTTGATAAAATTGATCACAAAGTATCACTTGATAAGATAGCCTTTAATGGTATACGAGGGTATTTACTCCGTTGGTTCTCATCTTAGGTCTGCAATAGGTCGCAAAGAGTCATTGTTAATGCATATCATTCAGACCTAATCGACGTAACATCGGGTGTACCTCAGGGATCAATCTTAGGCCCGTTACTATTTATTATATTTATAAATGACATTAAATTTTGTTTTCGGCACACAAATTTTCTTTTATATGCTGATGATTTAAAAATTTATAGAAACATTACTAGTTACATTTACTGTACTTTGCTTTAACGTGATCTAGATAATTTAACTCACTATTGTATCATAAATAAACTCAAGTTAACCATTCCAAAATGTAATAGTATTAGTTTCACGAAAAGGAAATGAAAATTACATATATTTATAAACTTTGCAATAACTCATTAACAGTAGCGTATTCCCTGCGAGACCTCGGTGTAATCTTAGATAATAAGTTACATCTCGACCTACACATTGACTCCATCGTTGCCAAGGGGTTTCGTATATATAAATTTGTCATGAAAACTGCCACGGACTTCGCTCGTCTATCGACTTATCTTTACTTATACATTAGTCTGATTCGACCTCAACTGGAGTGTGCATGCCGAATTTGGGACCCTCACTATAAGAATTACTCAGAACAAGTTGAAAAAATTCAAGCTAAATTCCTTAAGTCGGTAAATTACAAAATATTTAGAAGAAGTACACCATACCAGAACTTACTGTCTATGTTTAGAATGCTAACACTTTATAATAGACGAATGCTTCATTAAGCTGTAACACTCCATAGACTTTGTCACAATTTGATTGATTGTCCAAATCTTGTGCAAAGTATTAAATACAATATATACACGAGAGTTCATCGACGACGTGCGCGCTCTTACCCGCTATTTAAAACGGCGCGCTGCCGAACAAATGCAGGCAAGCGAGTTCCCCTACGTCGCATTGTTTCTCAGTACAATGATTTGTTTAGTCTTATTGACATATTTTATTTATCTGCTTCTAAATTTAAAAAAGCTATTATTGAAGCTCTGACCTAATTTCTTTGTTTACTTTTTACTTGTTTCAGTTTTGCCTTACCCATCACACACAGCAATTTCAATTTCAACTTTATTAGTAATATGTGGATAATGTTGTTGATTGTACGTGTACTTATGTCGCTTAACCTCACAACAAATGTAATCATTACATGTACAATTGTTTGTTATCCCTTGAATATAAATAAATAAATAAAATTAAATGTTTCTCGTCTAAAGAGGACTAATTGCCATAAACTATTTTATCTATTTCTTTCGTCAATGAGTGATGTGTGCTGGTGAAATTACAGGCACTACGGACTAGTCATATTAGTCTCAGGGTGACGGGTGTAGTGACAGTGTCTCTCAGATCTTTACGGTTTACAGCTCTGAGTTGGCACTGCAACTGTGGACAGGCGTGTATATCCTGTCACTTGATATATAAAAAACCTTAGCAACTAAAGAAATAGTAAACATACATTAGTAATTTTTTTTGCAAATTTATTTGTTACAAATATTTGATTTTAAAGCGCACAGTTACAAATTTGAGAAATATTATTTGACCAAATGTATACAAATGTTTTGTTAAATGTGTACATTCGCCGCCTTGCTTTCTCATACTCGTATCTTGAAGCACAAAATTACTAGAATGCAAAACTTGGATTGCATATACAAATTTTGCAGGTTGATTTTAAATTTCCTTCATATTCGCACACTGGGTTTTACCTATTCTAAAAGTAATGCATTTAAATTACCCCTTGATAAGAAATTTAAAATAAATAGAAAGTTTTGCCATCTCCTGAATAATCACTCTTTATAAGATACGAGTTTGAGAAAGTAAAGGCATCGAAATATTTATTTACAATTGACAACCCCTTGAGTTTCTTGCTCATTTTATGAGATTTCGAATGAGTAGAAGAGTTTCGTCAATATGGCGATATCAAGTGTAATTTGCTTAATTAAATTTTTATTGAATCGATATTCAATTATTTTTTGTGAAATTACTCCACTAGCTTGCTATAATTATTAATACAAAGATCGAACACTCGGAAAAAACACTCAGAAAAAACTCCTTCGATCCGTGTAATTTGCTTACTTATGAAATAAACATTATTCGACTTCTTCTTATCGTATCGATGGCATAGATCATCATCATCGTGTGAAAGAATTTGCCAATTGGCGTAACGTACTCGTCGATTGTTACCTAGGGTGCGTCTGGCGTACAACAAAAGTTAATACTTCGTGCGGGGTGGCTCGTATCCTTTCGTGCACTCCAATTACATGACTTTGACTTTGAAAAGCATGTGTCATCAGTGTACTTGACATGGTGAGTCTTTATAGACATAGACATTCTTTATTGGTAAAATTAACATTTACAAGTCATACAAAATTATATTCGTATTATTTTTTTATACATAGGGCGCACTATAAGTTTCCGGAAGTGGCCACTTACATAAACAATATTTAAAAAGTAATTACAACATTTGAAAATGGGACTCTTTGGCTGTAGAATACATTTTGTTTCATCTGACTGTCACTTGCTTTTACATTGTGGTGTCATTTTAGAAATTGGTTGGCTACATCACCACGGATTAAACTCGTGAAAATTTTAGTAGTATGATTTTCTACGAGTTTAAGTGTAATTTAATAGCTCAGTGGAGCTTCGCTCGGTTTCAAACTACTTTTGGCGATGAATCACCATGCTAGACGACTATTTATAGCTGGTTTGCAGAATTCAAACGCGGTCGTGTGAATCTCAGTGACGAATTTCGTGATGGTCATCCGTCCACTGCTGTGAACAACAAAAACATCGATGCTCTGCGCCATATGTTCAAAACAGATAGGCATGTGACATACCATGAGATTCGGGCATCTTTAGGCATAGGCATGACTTAAATACAATTAATACTACATAAACATTTGGGTGTGAAAAAGCTGTGCTCTCAGTGGATCCTACACAAATTTGACTGAGGCTCAAAAAACGGATCGCGTCACTTGGTGCAATGCCATGCTTACCAGATTCAACGATGGGGCGTCAACTTTGGTGTGGGACATAGTAACAGGATTTACAGTTACGATCTCAAAACAAAGCCATCCCGCGTACAGTCCCGACCTGGTACCTTGTGACTTTTAGTTATTTCCAAAAATTAAGAACCAGTTACGCGGGCAACGATTTTCATCACCTGAAGAGGCTGTCGAAGAGGATGAAACATATGTTTCAGAGATTGTCACGGAGGAGTGGCATAAATGTTTTCAAAATTGGTTCATTCGTATGAAAAAATGGAAACTTATAGTGCGCCTCACGTATTACTGTTGTAGTCGCATTTAAAATTATAATTAATTATCCTATATCATTACTACTTAACCAATGTGATAAGTTATATATTGATTGCTTGACGAGCTAGTGCTTTAGTCTACATCTAAATAAGTTGTCCGAAACGGAATCAACAATTTGAAGAGGCAGCCGGTTGTATACTGTCGGGCCCAATACATATATTAATTTGCCCCTTTTGGACAAAATACGCTGTACGGGTACTACCCTGTGTTTATTACGTAACTCATTTTTATGTCTTCCCCTCGCCTAGTGTAAGTTTCCAGGTGTTTTCTAGTGTAGACAGCCGCTTCGAAATCCACGAGAGCACGCATGGTGAGTATGTCGTACTGCTCGAAGTAAGGCGTAGCTGACGTATGCTGTGGCACATGCGCAATTAATATAGAAATACTTTTAAGTGTGTAATATGTAAAGTAATTTACGTGGTAAAAAAACACATTTATTTACAGAAAGATGTTGACAATAAATGCATAGACAGTAAACACTGTACTTTTAAATATTTGGATTCTTAAAAAAAATGTGAAAGTAGGACATATCAAGGGCGTTTACTCTGTTTTAATTTTTTGTCAAGCTGTTTTTATTTTCCCCATTGAAACTTAAAAGATAAGCCGTCCTGTTACAACCGATTAAATTTATCCCGATTTCAAAGAAAGAAAAATCTTTTATTCGGCTATTTGCCTGCACATGAATAAATTTACATAAAGCAAAGAATTTGCAAAAAAAAACAATATCAATATCAAAGAAAAAGTATATAATGACAGTCCAAAACAAGCTCAGTTTAATTCTGAGCAGATCTTCAGCGTTAGTTTTCAGTTGGAGGCAGAGAAAAGGCCAAAGAATTTATAATTAAAAAATACTTATTAATACAAAGATTGAACACTTAAAAAAATCCTTCGATCCGGTTGGACTTTGTATTAATAACCATAACAAACGAGTGGAGTGAATTCACAAAAATAATTGAATATTATTGTGGTCAAACATCGTGATATTCAATAAACTTAAATATTACAATTATTAAAGCGACATCATCATCATCGTCTGCTGGTAGCTGTAGAGGTACCTGGCTGAGTGAAAAAATAGATTTCTCACAGATGGCGCTACGGTAAAAAAAGTCGGTAAAAAACAAATATAAGGAGCTATACAATAAGCACATAGAAAAATTCGTAAGGTCCGCTAGTTCGTGCCGTGGCTTAGTTTGCATAGCGTTAGGCAGGTTTGCTGGGCGACGTTGGTTCGAATCTAGCCGTTTCGAAGGATTTCTCTAATAATAATTATAACAAACTAATGGTGTAATCTGACGAAGATAATTGAATATCATGATGGTCAAATATTATTCAAAATTCAATAAACTTAAAAATTAAAAAATACTTATAAAATCTTTGTTAGATAGCGATAAATATTTAAACAATTATAAATTCAAACAAGAATTATCAAAGAAAATAATAGAACGTTTAAACTTGATATCTATAAAAAAGCGTCTTTAAATACAATAATATCATTAAAAATTAAGAAAAATTCGCTTCCAAATTAGTGCTACCGGATATTAATAACAGTAATAATAATTATTTTTTTTATACAGGCATTACAAAAAAACAAATACATTTTGAGTACCCATTAACACAAACATTAATAAACTTTAGGTAGTATAGAATTAATTATAAGATACAATGAACTAAAATAAAATAAGCAATACCAAAATGGGTAATTGTCATTTACGGTTCGCATCCCGGTGGATAGATATCAAGTATTTAAAAACAGAGCTGTCGAAGGACGTGTCACAAACTGCTCTCAGCATCGCATTGTCAGAAACAAGCCTTCTTTTCCAAAATAAGGCCATACTCGCTCGTAACATGGCGAAAAAGTCCGGAATGCGGGCATCCGCAAACAGCTCGACGCACTGCAAAATTTGAATTGAACCACCTCAACGCCCATGGTGCTGACCTCTGAGCCACTGACGTCGTTTATAGCCTTTCTCTGTACTAAACCCATCGAGGTCGAGGAGCTACTTCCGAAGCACGAAATCTACATACATAAACACATAAATCTAAACATATGGAACGACTCTCGAAGTCCGTTAACGAATAGACGGGCCCGTTCAAAACTGTCGAATCGCGTTGCCATACATTCTTAGTTCTAGCCCCGATCGAAACTGTAGATCATCCGTAGTGGGACAACGGCCGTAACTACGAATTTCACGCTTTGAGAGTAGGGGCCCTACTGAGACAATAACGAAATATGTACGAAGAGAACACAAAACCGGATTGTTTACAAATACAGAATGAATTATAACTTCACCGTAATTTTGATTGATGTGGGTTTGCTTTTAGGAGATTAAAAGAAGATAATTTTTCTACATTTCACTCTGTGAGTTGTCATTCTAAATAAAAACAGACTTTATGGCCAAGATTAAAAATGTACATGAAAATTTTTAAACAAGGTGTAAACACACTACGTCCTTCGTCCGAATTACTCGATTTTAGAGTTTAAGAAAAGATTACAATAAAAATAAGGTTTTTTTATTAAAAAATCCGTTCTATATATAATTATGCTTTTTTTAAGTGACTGGACGAATAACAACGACATGCCTATCCATAATAGATGGCAATGCCGCTCAGACTTTTTTTAGAACATACAACTGCACATTTGGCTTACACCTCACCTGATGGTAAATGACGATGAGGTCGATGTTGGATTACAATTAAATTTATTAATCATTAATTTAATTTAAAGCTTTAAATCGCAAAGATATGAGGGAAAAGTCTTACGTGTAATCTCACCAACACCTTTAGTATTTGTTCCGAATCCGAAACTATACAAACATCGCTTGTACCCCTAGAAATAAAATGATCCTAGTGACATTTCGGACCGTCATTTCTCGGTTTCGGAACTGATACGAAGTGCACGTAAATGCTCTTTACCCTTCAAAAGTGAAACGTAGTAATTTCACATTCACAAAGAGCTTTATTGCTACAATAATATAAATTGTTTCATGTAGTTCCACTTATTTCATCATCTTTCAGTCATAAGACTTTCATGTAGTAAAAGCACTTTGTGACTGTATTATACAAAGGATAAAAATTGGGTACGTACATTTATGTATTATCTTTATCAGGCATGTTTCCCATTGGGATTGGCAGAGAATATTGAACTCTACCTGTTCCACTCCTAACATACATCTGTCGCTTCCACGTTGATACAATCCTTCAAAAAGGCCATTCAATCAATCAGGCTCAATATGGTTGAGACATAACGCTGAGGTCGACCTTTCCCCATATGGTCAATAATGATTTATGAATGAGAAAAATGAGATAACGTGAGTGCTAAATTGTTTTTTTTTTCTAGTAATTTAGGGACTCCGATTAGCTAACTGATAGGTTATATTGCCGGTGTTTTGTAGAAGAGGCGAAATCGATATTTTGTTGATTTTTCAGGGCTGTTTTAAATATTTACATCCGTTTTAAAATTCAATATGAAAACTAAAACTTAATTCAAACCAAAATTGAATTTTTAAAACAGAACGTATATAGGTATTTTAAAACATTCGTTAAAACCTAAAACACGCTCCCTTGAAATATATACGAAATCTCACGTACGACCGTTCTAGAAAACACCGACGTAGAAAGGTCGTACTACATACGTAGGATGCATTGCTTCAACAAACTATCGGCATAAGAATCTCGGCGAGTCGCTAGCTTACGCGTTGGGGTTATTTTAGTTTTAATTCAGTATATAATCAATTTATTATAATTGTAACTGCTGCGCCTTAACGGGGTCATGTTGGTACTATTTAGATTTTAAGATAGTTATTTAATGGATGGAAGCATTAAACACTTTAATTTTGACTTTATTTATGAGATTTTTTCCGTGTAATCAGTTTCTTTTTATTTCTGTCTGTCTTTCTTTTTACTGACACGGACAAATTATCATGAACATAACCGCCAGTTGGCAAAACGCTTCTCCACGATACTTTCGAGAATGTTCCGGAATTTTAAATAAGCGAGAGGAATTACGAGCTTTGGCATTCTAAATGGATATCTTTATTGTTCAATTATTTGTTTTCGTAAATTAGAGCAATATTTCATCATCAATTCATTATATATCCTACTGATGGACAGGGATCTCCTGGAAGGAGAGAGATCACGGCTGTGCCATTAGGTATAGCGAACAACATATTTATATTTTGTAAGGGTTGTGAACTTTCTTCGATATTGAGGTTTTATCACGAAGTTTTCCTTCTCCACTAGCGTGAAGTGTTGGTATAAAATGTTCAACATACATCAAAAGTACTTTTATCACATGATAGTCGTAAAAAATATACCTACATGAAACAAACAAACTGTGTCCTGTGTTCACGAGTTTTGAGATAAAGTACAAGTTACATAGTACAAATTATATGTTTTTATAATTTTCAGATAATGATGTAGGCACCAACCAAGAATTACCAGCCATTCTTACTCAAAATGACCCCTTCTGTAGCTCATAGGCCTTATTCAGATTGGCGGAGGGCGCGGGTGAACGCCCGCCCTCACCCACGATTTACACACATTAATGGCGAATATGAATTCTATTTACTAGGCAAGAACATTTAAATTACTCTGAATAATACAAACGCACGGCCGCCGCGCGCCTGCCGCGTAGACCAAATTCAAGCCAGACTCACGCGTGCCCGGGACGCTCATTTAAGTTAAAACGTAAAGGCTAAACAAGTAGTTAGACACACGCGGTCACTGTGCGGCGGCAATACGAACCCCGCTCTTCGACCGCGCGGCGGCCGCGCGAGATGAGCGCGATAAAATTCGTGACAAATAAATGCGCCCTTAGACGTTCTGGCCAATCTTGGGTCGCGACATAAATCTTCTCCAGTAGGATTCGGTTTGCCTTTTTGTTGAGGGCTCGCTTTAGAGAATCCAAGTTTGAATGGGACTTTTGGCAGTTCTTCTACTACTACTACTACTCCAGTTTTGTCTGCAGAGAATAGTCAAGTGGGTTAAGATCAGGATTGGAAGGTGACCTTTCTTCCGTTGAGTCGTTTTAGCCTTATTGACCGGTACTGAGTCTTGCTGGAAAATCCATCCATCGAGTGAAATAAATTATTAAAATTGGATTTCACCAGTCTCTAAAATGTCACTTTGATAATGTTTTGGTTTCACCTTAACACCTTGTTGGTAAACAATGGAGCGGAGTGACACCTTCATACGAAACCCCCATCATACCAACATACGATGATGATGGATACGCGATATATATTGTACTCAAGCTTGTTCTAGTTTCAGTACAAAAAATGTTGTAGTGAAGCAAGAACATCTTTGCCGCTTTGGACATAAAATTTATTGTTTTGTCGGTAGAATTTTTCTTCGACCGTGAAAATTTTTTCGCCGTTGTAGCATATCTTTTTCGCATCGTGACTCATAAGCCATGAGACACAACGCGAAAAAGATACGCATCGGACAACGTTCGCTTTGTAATTTACGAAGGCGATCATTTATGAAGTGAACTTTCCTACGACTATAGGCCTTTACCTTGAGTTCGTATTTGAGTATTATGTTGATAGAAATAAGCAAAATGTTAGTATGCAAAGCGAGTTTCTTCTGGGTACGTCATGGATTTCGGCGAAGTCGCTGTCTCATTATTTTGATGTTTGGCGATCTTTTAGAGAATCAGTCACCTTGTTTTATGGTGTAACACAGAAATTGCGACTTACCCCAAAACTTTTTATGTCACGGAAAATCTCCATTGTTTTTTTCCCGCCATATGTAGCGAAATTACAGTCGCACAAAACTATTTTCATCACGAGAAAAATAATAGAAATTTACAAACGTACAAATAGAACACAAACATTCCAAGTTCAAAATAAAAAAGAATTAAACAGGTGCCAGTATTATTTTGTTTTATTTTTTAAAGTCAAAGTTTGTCTCAAAACTTTGGAACACACGAGATACGCAATGTACAATTTTGTAACTATCCTAATTTTAAGTATAAGAAAGTTATTGACTTGTTTCGTTCGTAGGATCGTTAGATCTCTCATCCGCAAAGTTGTAATTTTCTATATGGCCTTATTACACTAAGGATGCGAACCTTACAATTCTGTACATTATCATATATATAGACTTTTATGAAAATTTATTCAAGTGCATGTGATTTTCAGTATCGATTAATATCAATGCGATTTTCAAGCGGATCGATTCAATAGAAAGGCAAATCGAATCGTCTAGATCAGAAAGCAATAAACATTTTGTATTAATATGCATATTATCATTCATTTTGGGCAAAATTCTATTTACAACAAATATTTACTTGCAAATAAGTACTAATTGCAAATAAGGGCTAAAAAGCGAGCGCTTGCCCACCTTTGCATACAAGGAATGTGTATGAATTACCATGAATGAAGGAATGTATGTGTGAACATTCCTGCGTTCCACTTTTGAAAGGTAAGGGTGCTAGTGAAATTACAGGCACATGGGACTTGTCAACTTATGTTTCAGGGTGACGGGTACAGTGGCAACGCCCCTCTGGTCTTTACGGTTTAAAGCTCTGAGTGGCCTGCAACTGTTATAAACAGGCGTGTTGCTTACCACCAGGCCCTCGACTTGTTCGTCCCGTCACTTGGTTCTATAAAAAAAAATACCGCCACCGCCGCCAATTCGAACAGTCAAACATTTAATTGAAAAGCAACCGTTCTTCTATTGGGACGCCACCTAACAGTTTAACGTATATAAATAAGAAGTATGTAAAAAATTCCTGAATAAAAATGTGCCGAAATGGTAAGGGCACGTTCAAATTAGCCGCTGAGACGCGGTGCAGCAGCGCTGCAGCCGCGCGACCGCCGCGCGGCTGCCGCTTGGCTGCAGCGCTGCTGCAGCGCGGCTAACAGCGGCTAATTTGAACGCGCCCTAAAGGTAATAGCAATGAAAAGGAAATTTATTTTACTCTGTAATTGACTGTAAATATAGATAATTAAACGTAAACGTTACTTAAAAGGAAAGTTTGGACTAATGGACCTATTTACTTTAACACAATTAATAAAAGTCGAGACTTGACTTTAGCGTGTTTAGAAAAGAAGTGTGTTCAAAGGTTGAAGGAGGATAAATTTAAACATTACTAAAAAAACTAAAACAGAATCGTGGAGACTATGTGTTTTTCTCTTCTGATATAATTATGGTAAAAAAGAACCTTATCTTATTTCTATTAACAATTCATCTCATTTCTAGAAGAACATGATTCAGAGTGAGGAATATGAAATGTTACAGGTTATTACATTTATTTTTATTAAATATGGAAGCTCTGGTACTACCGTCCACTAACTACTAACACTAACTTCTTTGCGATTTAAAGCTCTGAGTGGCACTGTAACTGTTATGGACAGGCGTGTAGCTTACCAGCAGGCGCACGACTTGTTCGTCACGTCAAAGTCAAAGTCAAAGATTATTTATTCCATAGGTAAAATAAATTTACACTTGAAAATGTCACATTTAAGCTACTGCTCGTTCACTACGCTGACCTCCCTGAGGAGGACGAGCAAGAAACTCTAGGGTTTGCTCTTTTCAAATAAACCTAAATGCTATGGAATACACTTTGAATCAAATTTGTGTGGATTCTGTAGCCGTGTCGTCCTTCCATACATCTTTATCTAACACGTAGTCTTCAATTTTGTAATATGCTTTTTCGATCAAAATATTTTTAATGTAGTTTTTAAACTTAGGAAATGATAAATTTAATATATGCCCCGGAATCTTATTGTAAAAACGTATACAGTTCCCCATAAAAGAGTTGTTCACCTTGGTTAAACGAAATCGTGGTACCATGAATTTGGACTTAGCTCTAAGTTTAATATTATGGATATCTTCTTTCTTATTGAAATTATGTATATTTTTACGGGCATGTAAAATATTTGAGTAAATGTACTGTGATGCCACAGTCGTGATACCAGTCTCCTTAAACTTTTCTCTGAGAGAAACCCGAGAGCCTAGACGGTACACAGAACGAATCGCTCGTTGTTGCAACACAAATATAGTTTGAATATCTGCCGCTTTACCCCACATGAGAATCCCGTAGGACATTATGCTATGGAAGTAACTAAAGTAAACTAGTCTAGCAGTACTAGCATCGGTAAGCTCACGTATTCTGCGGTTTGCGTATGCAGCGGAGCTTAATCTGCCACTTGATGTTATTTAAAAAAAAAATTAAAAGGCGATTAAGTGACAAATGGTTTAATATCCGTTTTAAATAGAAGAAGATAAAGCACAAAATTCTCCTTTAAAAACAGTTAAAATTAGTTAACGTGTTCGCCTTACCGGAACTTAGCCTGACTATATATAGCTGAAATATTATTAAACAATTTCAATTTTCTAAAACGGGGTTGTGACGTCATTGACTTACAATTATATGGACGTCGGGTCCGCGCTAAAAAGTGTCCGCACTTTTAAGGCGCTAAAATCGTATACAGAGCGCGACACTCCGCTTTAGTCTTCATTTGTTCTACGGACAGCGCGATACTGCGATGACATAACAATTTAAATTTCGAATAGGTTGCCTTGGGACATTTTTTTCGTGGTTTTTGTATTAGACCCGTCGTCCATTTATTTGTAAGTCAATGTGTGACGTTCACTTTTTTCGTTTTATTGTTCGTTAGGGGAACGATATTCCCCAAATGTTTTTTTATGATATCTCAAAATATTATTTTGTCACTTAGCCGTCTTTTATTTAGCGGATGGCAGAGTAATTAATATTATTACATGATTATATTACATGGTAATGTAGTAATATAAAGTCCAGCTATGTAGGGTGGGCACCACAATTAAAGTTTTTCAAATTATATTCAACTAACTTAAAATTATTTGACATTGCAAATGGTTTCTTCTAATACTTTTTTTATAATACCAAGTGACGGTGCGAACAAGTCGGGTGTCTGATGGTAAGCGACATGTCTATCCATAACAGTTGCAGTTGCTGCCTTTGATATATTTTTATTTTTTATTCATCATCATAGGTCGATAAATACATAATAATAATAATATTGGCACAGTTTTTATGTTACATACTTTTTTTAAATTTTGGTATACGAGGTTGGATTTGGATTCAAGAGTTCGTCCAGAGAAGTACTGCCACCTTACCTATTTCTGCCTCCAAGCAGTAATTGGAAGTGTAAGAGTGCTGGTGAAATTACAGGCCCATGGGACTTGTCAACTTATGTCTCAGGATGGGAGCGGTGGCAGTGCCCCTAAGATCTTTGCGATTTAAAGCTTTGAGTGTAACTGTAACTGGTATGGGCAGACATGTCGCTTACCACCAGGTGCACGACTTGTTCGTCCGGTCACTTTGTATTATAAAAAAAACAACGAATATTATTAACATTATATATTAATAACACACATTCGGCAGTATAAAATAAAGAAAAATATTTAAAGTGATATAATATTCAAATTTCTTATTTAAAGTGTTTAATTTCTTATAATTATGAATACAAAGATCGAACACTCAGAAAAAATCCTTCGATCCAGCCAGATTCGAACCGACGTCTTCTAGCATACCGTGTCAGACGCTATATCAACTAAGCCACGGAACGAACCAGCGGACCTCACGAATTTTTCTATGTTCTTGCGTCGTATCTTTGTATTTGGTTTTTCAAGGACTTTTTATCCGTAAAAAAGCAGTGTTTAATTTCTTTTTATTCATCTCAAAGGAAAACCAATAGCTTAAAAGAATAATAATAGTAACAATTGAGAGCCAATAATAAACCTGTTACATAAAACATAGAAAGACAACCGAAGTTGCAAGCCTCGCTTTGAGCCAAAGAAAAGCCCACGTGCTTCTCCTTGCCAAAATCACACTCGTATTGAAAAGATCCATATCCAAAGGAATCATAGAATGTTAAAATTAATGCTTGCACGCTATAAAAACTCATTTTGCCTGTAATTAGTACGGACCAGGGGTAGAACCAAAAGCAAATTGTTTCATGAAGTCAAGTGAAGATTTAGAGAGAACGCTCAGTGATATTTTTGATAATAATTCCGGACAGCCAATTGAACCTGATTCTATTTTTATTAAAAATATTAGGTCACTACTTAATATCACGATGCATTTCAAATGGTAAAAGATAATGCTTCTTTTCTATTTGTATTTGTACTTCTTATACAGATTGTAATAAATAGCAGAATTGTAACTGTTATTTGTACGATAGCACAGAAAACGAATTAACTTTTTTATATTTTTTCAAGCTGCGAGATATAAACGTCTATATAAAATTGTTAGAATTGCATTATATATTAGATTTAATTATTAATGTCCATACTAGTGAATAAGATTAAGTTAAAATGTCATTAACACAAACGTAACATTTGTCTGTTAAAAAATTACTCAACACATTTTGAAACTTCATTAAAATGTCCAAGACACAACCTACGTCCGCGAGGCCCATTAGCAATACCTTACTGTCGCACTAATTATTTTAAAAATATGTTCCTTGTACGGGCTTGTACACAATTTAATAATGAATATCAAGAAATTAATATATTTCACAATAAGCCATTCCGGTTCAAATCTGCCATTAGGAAGCTTTTATTTTATTAACATAATTAGTAATTGATCGTAGGAATTTTTCTTTGTATCGATCGAACGATCGATATAACAAAATAGTGGAATGATTTCCCATAACATAATTGAATATCATGGTGGTTGAACATTATGATATCCAATTAATTTAAATTATAATTAAAAGTGATTTATAATCTGTTACTTAGTGGTAATTATTATGTTAGTTGCTTATAGCTATGTACAAATTTGTCTATTCAACGTAACTATTTTAAATGTTAGTGGAAACTGTTTTGGCTAGTGTTTGTTTCATATTTGTTAAAAATATGATGTTGTATGTTTCTCAAAAAAAAAACTTACGCGTTTGAAGTATTTTGTGGTCCTGAAATTGATCTAGGAGAGAGATATCCAACATAGCCCGTATTGCTCCTTGGGTGACTCTAGCTTTTGCACTGTCTGTATTGTTAGCATTCAAGATTTACGACTGAGAATCTACAAAATAATAGGCACGTTTGATCACAGTCTTGTTATTTAGGTGAGTCACCGGAGGAGAAGCGGAAAAACCTGTTTGCCTAGATCTAGTAGTTTAGGTGTTTACTACTAAATAACGGTCTTACAAATAATATACGATACACCTAAGGACATTGTGTAAAAATGTGCTTATTTGTAACACGATAAGCTCTACTTTATCAAATCATATAAAATCCTGAAAACAGGCCAAAATAAAGGTCTAAAACTAATAACTTAAGAATAAAATATCTAGCTTTTACATAATTTTTATATGTAGATAATTTTCCTTAAATACTACAGATAATTTGCTAAATTTTGGTTTTTAACTGTTAGTTATTCAATTCACATTTGTCCCAAATTTTGAAAATTGCCCAGTGGAATAACGACACACCGCCCGCTGTCCCGTCAGCCTCCATCAGGCGCTTGGCGACGATTTTATTCATATTAATTTACAGTGCACGGATTGCGGTACGCGAGGGGCGATCCCCCATACCTCTCACTTCCTAAAATCTAAGCTCGCGTTGAAATACCTCACTTGTACCCATCGAGTATATAATTAGAATAGAGACGAAATGCCATTTAATTTGTTTGAAAACTATTCTGCCAAATCATTCTGGTGACAACTGCGCTCCGATTTGCCAGCCGATTCGAAACAATTGACGGGTTTCGTCAATTGTTTCACTTCAAATTTCAAAAGGCCCTTATTTCGTCTCTATTTCTGTTTATATACTCGATGCTTGCATCCCTGTTGATGTGACATAAGATGCGTACCGCGTTTGTCTAAAAAATGCCCATTCAAATTTTACCACGCCTTTCAAATAAAACTAATAAAACAGCACTTAAACAATTTTCTTTCATTCTTGAAAAGAAAATAGATCCCTCCACTCGACAAAAAGCTACCCTCAAAAGTAAGCCGATACTCTCTCTTCCAGTTTTCGTTTAAATTTGAATCCCCCTTGAAATAAGCCTGGCGTTGGGTACAACGATCTTGAATCTAATAAATGGAGCTGGCAGATTGTCGTACCCTGTGGAAAAGGTTCGTAAGTCTGCTTGACATCTAGATAGGTACAATTAGAACGAAATCGCTTTTGTGGCCAACAAATATTTTGTCTTTAAAGTTGTTCAACTGTCCATATTAATAATCCATGTTTATTGCGATTTATTATTGTTTAGAAAGACGAAATCACGAACGTAAATGTACCAGTATCTGATTGAACAAACATGCCAACGTGTTATTCTCTGGTATACACGGTTATTTATATAATACCCATCGCAACACTAGAGATGTATTACTAACATCTCATTTTACAAATCCAAATATTATATACCAATTATCCCAGTAAAGAGTTATAAAAAAAACCGACCTCAAAAGTTCGAGGAATTACATCTATTTGCCAAGTTTTATTGAAATCGGTTACCGGAAATGCGTAAAATCGGATTCACCCCCTAGTTTGCCACCCTTAGAGGTGGAATATTTTGTTCAAATTTAAATGGGACCATTTCTGGGGTACCCACTTTCCAACGAAAAAAGAATCGTCAAAATCGGTTTACAAATGGAGTTAACGCGTAACATATATACAAAAAAAACATACAGCCGAATCGAGAACCTCCTCCTTATTTTGAAGTCGGTTAAAAATAAACTATTAAGTTTTTGTTGCATTGTTTGACACTTTTTAAGAGTGTACCTGGTAGTAAGGTCAAATCAAAAAAGTAAGATCAATCGTCTCCCTGCCTAACGACCCCTACCCTCGCTCTCTTTTGTTACCGCACATAGCTATCACCGTTTAGAGTGGTCCATTTAAATATTTTTATTTTTGTACGAAAGTGAAATTTGCTGAATTATTAAAAGTAATAGAACAAAAGTTGTTGTTTATGATGTCGGTAATATAATCCCATGAGGTTGTTTGTATTTTAGAACTGACCCTGTAAACCCATATAATCCGACGTCAGACGAAAGTTCCAGATTTTGGGGACCGTATTTTAAACCTTAAGTGGAACTGGTTAGACGTGGCGATGGCCGCTAAAGTAAGGCTCTGACGGAGTGGTGGCCAAGGACAGGCAGGAAAATCCGGGTCATCCAATGGCATGCTGAGTCGACGACATAGTAAATGTCACTATGTGGTCTGTGGTCACCGCCAAACTTGGACTGGAGACTCAAAGGACTGGAAATTTTGGCAGGAGCGAAAGGAGCCCTATATGCAGCAGTATAGTAACACAGCGCTGAAAATGAATGAATACATGTATAGATGAACAGTATATAGATCAGACATTCAACGGTATACGACAAATTTAGACGAAACTTCGTCAATCAGATAGACAACGTCGACAAACTGTCTTTTGTCGAAAGATTCAAGGACTTCGTGCCCAATCACCAATTCGCCGAGCAGATTAGGGCTAAACTCCTTAACTAACTACTATTAACCACTTCTCTGTGAAAAGCTGAATACCGAACGAAGGGGACGAAACTGGAGACCTATGTCGTAAAAGCCTTTTAGGATAGATCTTAGCTAGAGTCGTACAACAAGCAACTCAGAATTTTGACGAAAATTGCTGCATATCAGAAATGAAAGTTTTTTGTTTGTATTTTTAATTAGAACGAATATACACAAAAATTGGTTATTTACATCATGGAATACGTAATTCTCAATTGACACGTATAAAAATCTATACTTCGACAAAGTTTAAACTACGCCCATTAGGGCTATAGGATAAAGGTAAACACGCGTTGCTATTGCCAAGCATGAGGTTTTCGAAACTATTGTATAACGGTAAACATTGACCATACGACGTTAAATTTTATCTGAAAGGCTTTATGATTACGTTTTTATCTCTAACATGAATCTTCGTTGTTTGATATTCATCTCAAACTTAATAGAAAATCTGTTCCAATCCGGAAATTAGTTGTCTCATCTTCTGTATTATAGCTCCGAAGCACAAAGTAAAATAAAAGCGTACGGTTTAAATTGGAGATCAGGGATTTCAGGTGTCACGAAAAAGAATGGTATGTAATGATCATAAAATAAACGTTAAAATGCCTGTAGAAAAATACTACTAGGGCTTAATCATTGACTTACAATTATATGGACGTCGGGTCCGCGCTAAAAGTGTCCGAACCTATAGGGCGTTAAAATCGTATACAGAGCGTCATTCACGCTCTAGTCTTCATTTGTTCGACTGACAGCGAAGCAAGCAAAATTAGACAGTACTGCGATGACATTACAATTTAAATTCAACGTTTTAGCTTTTTCAGATTCCTTGACATGTCACTACGTTTAAATTGGTTGACTTGGGACATTTTTTTCGTGGTTTTTGTATTAGACCCGTCGTCCATTTATTTGTAAGTCAATGGGCTTAATCGTTATTTTTGTTAATTAGACGATCAGTAGAGCTCCTTGTGGAAAAGTACGTCCAGCACTACCACCTTACTATTTATGCCGTCAAGCAGTAATGTGAGCATTACTACACACATTACATTAATGTGAAATTACAGGCACATGAGACTTATCGACCTATGTCTCTAGGTGACGGGCGCAGTGGCAGTGCCCCTCAGATCTTTGTGTTTTAAAGCTCTGGGTGGCACTGCAGCTGTTATAGGTAGGCGTGTCGCTACCACCAGGTGCTCGACTTGTTCGTCCCGTCACGTAGAGCTTTTAATCGCACAGACTTTATGGGCACTGCCACTGTGCCGTCACCTTGAGATATAAGTTGACAAGTCCTTAGTGCCTGTAATTTCACCAGCACCCTTGCCCTTATAAACCGGAACACAATAATGCTCACGTTACTGCTTGGCGGCAGGAATAGGTAAGGTGGCATTACTTCCATGGATGAACACTTTTCTTTTTGGTTGTGCAGTGAGGTAGTTGGGATGTCATCTGGTTAGCGACGTATATAGCGATAGTGAAACAGGTACAATTTTAGACAGTGTGTATATTCGTTCACGGTGCAAATAGAAGTGAATTAATAATTCAATTACAACATAAAGAATCTCATGCCTACTCAACATTTCCTTCAACGTGCAATCTAGTGACATACTAAAGAAGTCCCGTTGTTTCGATACATTACACTTTCACAAGGACCTCTTCTGCTACTATAGATTTTAACTTATAAATCCACTTAATAATTAATTAGGTACCTCTCATGTAGATCAGACTTATTAAAGAAAACAACAATATACATAATATACAATTATAATAATATATTTATAGGAAATGCACCTTGCATGTGCAACTTGCATTACTTATAATATATAATCTCAGTACAGAGTACTAAAAAAACCGACCTCAAAAGTACGTGGAATTACGTCTATTTGCTAAGTTTTATTGAAATATCGCCTAGTTCGCCACTATACAGGACTTGACGCTGGAGATAATAAAAATAGGTTCTCACTACGACACTACTCAAAGATATTGAGAGAAAAACGGCTTGAATGGAAGAAATAGCAAAATCAACCATTAAAGTAATTGCTCCTAAATCCAACAAAAAAAGAATCATGAAAATCGGTTCACAAATACCGGAGTTATCGCGTAACATTACAACAAAAAAAAACATACAATCGAATTGAGAACCTCCTCCTTTTTTAAAGTCGGTTAAAAATAATATATATTTCTTTTAACATTCTAATGTTTGTCGTCGATAAGAGCTTTTTCATTCTTATTACATAAAGCTTTATGCATTGGCAGCATTGGGGGGCGTTGATGCTGCTCAGGGGGAGCTTTCGCTTTTGGAAAAAAAACGAAAAACGAAGCATGTAAAGCGGACAGGGGGGAAGCGTGGCGTTTCTGGCTAGTATGGGCGGACCGCGTGTGAAGTTAGGTATTTCCTTCGTATTATTAAATCAAATAAACATGTTGAAAACGTACGGAAAACGTTATGGAAAATATGTAGTTTTGTTATTATTAAAAAACTGATGACCTTCGTGAAGTATTTACGCCGTACTAAGGGTTTATTTTGTACTTCGGATTTTTTTCTATCTAGGAAACTACAAGACTAACTACAACTAACTAACTAACTACTACAACTTATAGGGTGAATTCTTGAATATCTAATACATTAATTTTATAACTAAAGCTTTGTTAATAACGATATAGCAAGGGGTCAACCGAACAATTATTTCGCAATTACGTATCGCTGCCTCGGTGCAGTCTTAAAAAATCGCAAATGTACGTTGTAGATTAGAAATTAAAATCAAAAGCCGACATTCGGAGTCGAATTGTTCAACTTCCCAATCTAGTGGGCCACCACCTTTCGTAGGCCAAAGGGTTTCCAATAAAGTATTGGAAGGGGTTTTATAGCCGTCGGTCCATTAGATATTATGCAAAGTACTATAAGACACACCAAACCAGGTAAGTGTGTATAATATACATTTTATAGTAGCACAAGCATCTTTACTTATAAAAAATATTTTGTAGAACATTTTGGACCATTACTTTATTTGTTTTTTTAGTTGCTTCGGAAAAAACGATATATGTACATATACGGTTTTCTTCGAACTTGATTCATGTATGCATTATAAGTTACTTGAGTAGTTATGTATGAATGTCATGTATATTTTATATTTAATAACCCAATCATAAAGCGATGATTTTTAACAAAAAAGTGATGATTTGGCTTGTCTATTCTTCGTATATTAATATGAAAACGACAATTAGAACGATTTATTTTGTCTTGAATCTTGTTATTGCTCTTCTGACTCCATGGACACCAAGTGACGGGAACAACAAGTCGTGTGCCTCTCTCCATAGCAGTTGCAGTGCCACTTAGAGTTTTAAATCGCAAAGATTCGAGGGACATTACCACAGTGCCTGTCGCCCTGAGCGAACAGTTACACGACGCGAAAATTTTCGTGCGGCCGCCGCGCGGTAACTGCCCGGTTACCACGCTTTCACGTACATTAAGTGAGAATCGAATTCTATTTACTAGGCAACAAGATTTAAATTCCTCGGAATAATACAACCGCGCGGTCGCCGCGCTGACGGAAGACAAAGACAAGCGAGTCTCGCCCGCGCGCCCGGAATGTTCAATAGCCGGGTCCACACCGGATGATCCAAGCTGCATCAGCGATCGCGCGATCCGCGATCCTGAACCTACGCTCCAAGCGATCCATAGGCGATCCGTGATTCAGTCGAACTCTTGCTTGAGATGGAGTCACACGTGCAGCGGCGGCGTCGAATTGCCGTGGCAGCAGTAACCTATATTTTGCTTAAGTATTTGCGCAAAAAATTACAAAAAATAAAAAGACGGTTCTGGATAAAAACAATATACAAAAATCGCTTAAAATCTGGCACTCAGCTTTATGAAGAGTTAGTGTCAGATAAAGCTGAACACAATTTTGCAAGAATGAATGTTAATAAATTTGAGACATTGTGTTCGTTACTGAACAACAAGCTAAGAAAGAACGATACAAATTATAGAGATGCCATTACTGTGAAGGAAAGATTACTACTTACATTGAGATTTTTAGCGACTGGAGATTCGTACATCAGTTTGCAGTATCTCTTCCGCATTTCCAAACAGTCTATATCGAAAATTATTCCCGAAGTTTGTGAAGCAATCATTGACTTGTTAAAGGATTATGTGAAGGTAAGTAAAACCATACTTTATTATTCAATGAAAAAGTAGTGTATTGTAATTATAGTTTAAGAAGTAACATGTTTACAATTAATAACATTATCTGAAAACATAAGAAAACAAGAAAGAATAAGTAGGTACTTATTTAATTCGGTGGTGACTGTGGAACTGAGTAATCCTGAGGTTGTTGAGACTGGGACTGCGATGAAGTTGAGGCCAGATGAGCAGATGGTGATGCCTGTGGAGGTGGAACTGGAGTGTGCAATGAAGTTGA